>NC_088243.1:93473974-93656474 GCF_036934945.1 Oncorhynchus masou masou | reverse complement strand
AGAAAATAACACAGGAAGGACAAAGTATGTTGTCAAGGAAATATGAAGCATGTTGAGCCATGTTTGAAACCAAAGTGTTCATATAATAACAACAACACACCTGGAGGGTTCATAGAATAACAACAACACACCTGGAGGGTTCATATAATAACAACAACACACCTGGAGGGTTCATATAATAACAACAACACACCAGGAGGGTTCATATAATAACAACAACACACCAGGAGGGTTCATATAATAACAACAACACACCAGGAGGGTTCATAGAATAACAACAACACACCAGGAGGGTTCATATAATAACAACAACATACCAGGAGGGTTCATAGAATAACAACAACACACCTGGAGGGTTCATATAATAACAACAACACACCTGGAGGGTTCATATAATAACAACAACACACCTGGAGGGTTCATATAATAACAACAACACACCAGGAGGGTTCATATAATAACAACAACACACCTGGAGGGTTCATATAGTAACAACAACACATCTGGAGGGTTCATAGAATAACAACAACACATCTGGAGGGTTCATATAATAACAACAACACACCTGGAGGGTTCATATAATAACAACAACACACCTGGAGGGTTCATATAATAACAACAACACACCAGGAGGGTTCATATAATAACAACAACACACCTGGAGGGTTCATATAATAACAACAACACACCTGGAGGGTTCATATAATAACAACAACACACCTGGAGGGTTCATATAATAACAACAACACACCTGGAGGGTTCATATAATAACAACAACACACCTGGAGGGTTCATAGAATAACAACAACACATCTGGAGGGTTCATATAGTAACAACAACACACCAGGAGGGTTCATATAATAACAACAACACACCAGGAGGGTTCATATAATAACAACAACACACCTGGAGGGTTCATACAATAACAACACAACGGGGGCGTGAAACTCTACCCTGAAGGCCTCATCACACAATTCACTTCCCAATCCAGGGGGGGAAGGAGGAGGTGTGAGGAGAGGGGGAGGAGGGAGGAGAGGGGGAGGAGGGAGGAGAGGGGGGAGGAGGTGTGTGGAGATAGGGACTACACTGTGTGGAGATAGGGACTACACTGTGTGTTGATGGGGACTACACTGTGTGGAGATAGGGACTACACTGTGTGTTGATGGGGGCTACACTGTGCGTTGATGGGGACTACACTGTGTGGAGATAGGGACTACACTGTGTGTTGATGGGGGCTACACTGTGCGTTGATAGGGACTACACTGTGTGTTGATGGGGACTACACTGTGTGTTGATAGGGACTACACTGTGTGTTGATGGGGACTACACTGTGTGGAGATGGGGACTACACTGTGTGGAGATGGGGACTACACTGTGTGTTGATGGGGGCTACACTGTGCGTTGATGGGGACTACACTGTGTGGAGATAGGGACTACACTGTGTGTTGATGGGGACTACACTGTGCGTTGATGGGGACTACACTGTGTGTTGATGGGGACTACACTGTGTGTTGATGGGGACTACACTGTGCGTTGATGGGGACTACACTGTGTGTTGATGGGGACTACACTGTGTGTTGATGGGGACTACACTGTGTGGAGATAGGGACTACACTGTGTGTTGATGGGGACTACACTGTGCGTTGATGGGGACTACACTGTGTGTTGATGGGGACTACACTGTGTGGAGATAGGGACTACACTGTTTGGAGATAGGGACTACACTGTGTGTTGATGGGGGCTACACTGTGCGTTGATGGGGACTACACTGTGTGGAGATAGGGACTACACTGTGTGTTGATGGGGACTACACTGTGCATTGATGGGGACTACACTGTGTGTTGATGGGGACTACACTGTGTGTTGATGGGGACTACACTGTGTGGAGATGGGGACTACACTGTGTGGAGATGGGGACTACACTGTGTGTTGATGGGGGCTACACTGTGCGTTGATGGGGACTACACTGTGTGGAGATAGGGACTACACTGTGTGTTGATGGGGACTACACTGTGTGTTGATGGGGACTACACTGTGTGTTGATGGGGACTACACTGTGTGTTGATGGGGACTACACTGTGCGTTGATGGGGACTACACTGTGTGTTGATGGGGACTACACTGTGTGTTGATGGGGACTACACTGTGTGTTGAGATAGGGACTACACTGTGTGTTGATGGGGACTACACTGTGCGTTGATGGGGACTACACTGTGTGTTGATGGGGACTACACTGTGTGGAGATAGGGACTACACTGTGTGGAGATAGGGACTACACTGTGTGTTGATGGGGGCTACACTGTGCGTTGATGGGGACTACACTGTGTGGAGATAGGGACTACACTGTGTGTTGATGGGGACTACACTGTGCATTGATGGGGACTACACTGTGTGTTGATGGGGACTACACTGTGTGTTGATGGGGACTACACTGTGCGTTGATGGGGACTACACTGTGTGTTGATGGGGACTACACTGTGCGTTGATGGGGACTACACTGTGCGTTGATGGGGACTACACTGTGTGTTGATGGGGACTACACTGTGTGGAGATAGGGACTACACTGTGTGTTGATGGGGACTACACTGTGTGTTGATGGGGACTACACTGTGTGTTGATGGGGACTACACTGTGTGTTGATGGGGACTACACTGTGTGTTGATGGGGACTACACTGTGCGTTGATGGGGACTACACTGTGCGTTGATGGGGACTACACTGTGTGTTGATGGGGACTACACTGTGCGTTGATGGGGACTACACTGTGTGTTGATGGGGACTACACTGTGCGTTGATGGGGACTACACTGTGCGTTGATGGGGACTACACTGTGTGTTGATGGGGACTACACTGTGTGTTGATGGGGAATATACTGTGCGTTGATGGGGACTACACTGTGTGTTGATGGGGACCACACTGTGCGTTGATTGGGACTACACTGTGCGTTGATGGGGACTACACTGTGTGAATCAGAGAAAGATGAGAGAGAATCAGAGAAAGATGAGAGAGAATCAGAGAAAGATGAGAGAGGGATGAGAGAGAAGATGAGAGAGAATCAGAGAAAGATGAGAGAGAAGATGAGAGAGAATCAGAGAAAGATGAGAGAGAGATGAGAGAGAATCAGAGAGAATCAGAGAGAAGATGAGAGAGAAACTAAAAAGTAAACGTACCTAAATAGAAAATGACTCCCGTAAAAGTTGTCAGCAGTAAATTCTACTGGAGTAAAAGGCTAGACGTGCACTATAGAGACAGTAGTATGTGGACACCCCTTCAAATTAGTGGGTTGAACAATTTCAGCCACACCCTTTAATGACAGGTGTATAAAATTGAGCACACGGTCATGCAATCTCCATAGACAAACATTGGCAGTAGAATGGCCTTACTGAAAAGCTCGGTGACAACGTGGCACCATAATAGGATGCCACCTTTCCAACAAGTCAGTTCGTCAAATTTCTGCCCTGTTAGAGCTGCCCCAGTCAACTGTAAGTGCTGTTATTGTGAAGTAGAAACGTCTAGGAGCAACAACGGCTCAGCCGCTAAGTGATAGGCCACACAAGCTCACAGAACGGGACCACCCAGTGCTGAAGCGAGTAGCGTGTAAAAATCATCTGTCCTCGGTTGCAACACTCACTACCAACCTGCCTCCGGAAGTAACTTCAGCACAATAACTGTTCGTCGAGAGCTTTGTGAGATGGGTTTCCGTGGCTGAGCAGCCGCACACAAGCCTCAGATCACCATGCCCAATGTCAAGCATTGGCTGGAGTGGTGTAAAGCTCAACGCCGTTGGACTCTGGAGCTGTGGAAATGCATTCTCTGGAATGATGAATCACAGTTCACCATCTGGCCGTCCGAAGGACGAATCTGGATTTGGTGGATGCCAGGAGAATGCTAACTGTCCCAATGCATAGTACCAACTGTAAAGTTTGGTGGAGGAGACATAATGGTCTGGAGCTGTTTTTCATGGTTCGGGCCCCTTAGTTCCAGTGAAGGTAAATCTTAATGCTACAGAATACAATGACATTCTAGACAATTCTGTACTTCCTACTTTGTGACAACAGTTTGGGGAAGGCCCTTTCCTGTTTCAGTATGACAATGCAGAGAGCCCTGACTTCAACACTATCAAACATCTTTGGGATGAATTGGAACGCTGACTGTGAACCAGCCCTAATCACCCCCAACATCAGTGTCCGACCGCACTAATGTTTGTGGCTGAATGGAAGCAAGTCACTGCAGCAATGTTCCAACATCTAGTGGAAAGCCTTCCCAGAAGAGTGGAGGCTGTTATAGCAGCAATGTTCCAACATCTAGTGGAAAGCCTTCCCAGAAGAGTGGAGGCTGTTATGGCAGCAAAGGGCAGGACCAACTCCATATTAATGCACATGATTTTGGAATGAGGTGTTGGAACGGCAGGTGTCCACATACTTTTGGTCATTTAGTGTATCCTCGATTTTTGCCCACTGGTGCTACCAAATCATAATGCCAGGTAACACAGAAAAATATTTAGGAGCAAAATGTCTCCAACTAGGCAACAACTTATGAACTATCTCTGTCCAGCTCTTACATTATATTGTCTATCTCTAACCAGCTCTAACATTCTATTGTCTATCTCTGACCAGCCTGACCAGACCTAAGATCCAATTGTCATGCTCTGACCAGCTCTTAGATTCTATTGTCTATCTCTGACCAGCCTGACCAGACCTAAGATCAAATTGTCATGCTCTGACCAGCTCTTAGATCCTATTGTCTATCTCTGACCAGACCTAAGATCCTATTGTCTATCTCTGACCAGCTCTAACATTCTATTGTCTATCTCTGACCAGCCTGACCAGACCTAAGATCAAATTGTCATGCTCTGACCAGCTCTTAGATTCTATTGTCTATCTCTGACCAGCCTGACCAGACCTAAGATCAAATTGTCATGCTCTGACCAGCTCTTAGACCCTATTGTCTATCTCTAACCAGCTCTAACATTCTATTGTCTATCTCTGACCAGCCCTAAGATCCTATTGTCCATCTCCGACCAGCCTGACCAGACCTAAGATCCAATTGTCATGCTCTGACCAGCTCTTAGATCCTATTGTCTATCTCTGACCAGCCCTAAGATCCTATTGTCTATCTCTGACCAGCCCTAAGATCCAATTGTCTATCTCTGACCAGCTCTTAGATCCTATTGTCTATCTCTGACCAGCCCTAAGATCCTATTGTCTATCTCTGACCAGCCCTAAGATCCTATTGTCTATCTCTGACCAGCTCTAACATTCTATTGTCTATCTCTGACCAGCTCTAACATTCTATTGTCTATCTCTGACCAGCCTGACCAGACCTAAGATCCTATTGTCTATCTCTGACCAGCTCTAACATTCTATTGTCTATCTCTGACCAGCCTGACCAGACCTAAGATCCAATTGTCTATCTCTAACCAGCTCTAACATTCTATTGTCTATCTCTGACCAGCCTGACCAGCTCCAATATTCTAAAGTTTATCTTTGACCAGCCTGACCAGTCCAAATATCTTATTGTCTATCTCTGACCAGCCCTAAGAACTTATGAACTATCTCTGACCAGCCCTAAGAACGTAGGCCCAGGGTCTATGATCTGAGACTAAACAGACAAGAGATCACCACCCAGGGTCTATGATCTGAGACTAAACAGACAAGAGATCACCACCCAGGGTCTATGATCTGAGACTAAACAGACAAGAGATCAGTAGACCGTTGACCATCACCGCCCAGGGTCTCTGATCTGAGACTAAACAGACAAGAGATCAGTAGACCGTTGACCATCACCGCCCAGGGTCTCTGATCTGAGACTAAACAGACAAGTGCTTTCTCTCCTTCTCTTTTCATAACAAACAGAGACATTCCTTCTTCATGAGAGTAATGCACACACACACACAAACACCCACACACTCACACACTGCAGCCAGCATGTTGATGTTGTAAAACTCTGATAGAATTATTGGAAAATTCTATGGAAACAGTATCAGTGGAGCCTGACTGGAGAGCAGGTGTTTGAGTGTGTGTGGTAGAGAGCAGGATAGAGCCCTGCATCTGATTGCCAGACACAGTGTAGGGTCTATAGGTGGACGAGGACAAAGCAGAGTAGGGGATATAGGAGGACTAGGACACAGCAGGGTAGGGGATATAGGAGGACTAGGACACAGCAGGGTAGGGGATATAGGAGGATGAGGACACAGCAGGGTAGGGGATATAGGAGGACTAGGACACAGCAGGGTAGGGGCTAAAGGAGGACTAGGACACAGCAGGGTAGGGGTTATAGGACGACTAGGACACAGCAGGGTAGGGGATATAGGAGGACGAGGACACAGCAGGGTAGGGGATAAAAGGAGTACTAGGACACAGCAGGGTAGGGGATATAGGAGGACTAGGACACAGCAGGGTAGGGTCTAAAGGAGGACGAGGACACAGCAGGGTAGGGGATAAAAGGAGTACTAGGACACAGCAGGGTAGGGGATATAGGAGGACTAGGACACAGCAGGGTAGGGGCTAAAGGAGGACAAGGACACAGCAGGGTAGGGTCTAAAGGAGGACGAGGACACAGCAGGGTAGGGGTTATAGGAGGACAAGGACACAGCAGGGTAGTGGTTATAGGAGGATGAGGACACAGCAGGGTAGGGGATATAGGCGGACTAGGACACAGCAGGGTAGGGGATATAGGAGGACTAGGACACAGCAGGGTAGGGGATATAGGAGGACTAGGACACAGCAGGGTAGGGCCTAAAGGAGGATGAGGACACAGCAGGGTATGGGGTAAAGGAGGACGAGGACACAGCAGGGTAGGGAATATATATGTGGATGAGGACACAGCAGGGTAGGGGTTAAAGGAGGACGAGGACACAGCAGGGTAGGGGGTATAGGAGGACTAGGACACAGCAGGGTAGGGGGTTTAGGAGGACTAGGACACAGCAGGGTAGGGAATATAGGAGGACTAGGACACAGCAGGGTAGGGGATATATAGGAGGACTAGGACACAGCAGGGTAGGGGATATAGGAGGACGAGGACACAGCAGGGTAGGGGATAAAGGAGGACTAGGACACAGCAGGGTAGGGGTTATAGGAGGACTAGGACACAGCAGGGTAGGGGATATATAGGAGGACGAGGACACAGCAGGGTAGGGGCTAAAAGGAGGATGAGGACACAGCAGGGTAGGGGATATAGGAGGACTAGGACACAGCAGGGTAGGGGATATATGTGGATGAGGACACAGCAGGGTAGGGGATATAGGAGGACGAGGACATAGCAGGGTAGGGGATAAAGGAGGACTAGGACACAGCAGGGTAGGGAATATAGGAGGACTAGGACACAGCAGGGTAGGGGTTATATAGGAGGACTAGGACACAGCAGGGTAGGGGATAAAGGAGGACTAGGACACAGCAGGGTAGGGGTTATAGGAGGACTAGGACACAGCAGGGTAGGGGATATATAGGAGGACGAGGACATAGCAGGGTAGGGGATAAAGGAGGACTAGGACACAGCAGGGTAGGGGTTATAGGAGGACTAGGACACAGCAGGGTAGGGGATATAGGAGGACTAGGACACAGCAGGGTAGGGGATATAGGAGGACTAGGACACAGCAGGGTAGGGAATATAGGACGACTAGGACACAGCAGGGTAGGGGCTTTAGGTGGAAGAGGACACAGCAGGGTAGGGGTTAAGGAGGACTAGGACACAGCAGGGTAGGAGGTAAGGAGGACTAGGACACAGCAGGGTAGGGGATAAAGGATGATTAGGACACAGCAGGGTAGTGGCTTTAGGTGGAAGAGGACACAGCAGGGTAGGGGATAAGGAGGACGAGGACACAGCAGGGTAGGGGGTAAGGAGGACTAGGACACAGCAGGGTAGGGGATATAGGAGGACTATGACACAGCAGGGTAGGGCCTAAAGGAGGATGAGGACACAGCAGGGTAGGGGAATATAGGAGGACTAGGACACAGCAGGGTAGGGGCTAAAGGAGGACTAGGACACAGCAGGGTAGGGCCTAAAGGAGGATGAGGACACAGCAGGGTAAGGGATATAGGAGGACTAGGACACAGCAGGGTAGGGGATATAGGAGGACGAGGACACAGCAGGGTAGGGTCTAAAGGAGGACGAGGACACAGCAGGGTAGGGGATAAAAGGAGTACTAGGACACAGCAGAGTAGGGGATATAGGAGGACTAGGACACAGCAGGGTAGGGGCTAAAGGAGGACAAGGACACAGCAGGGTAGGGTCTAAAGGAGGACGAGAACACAGCAGGGTAGGGGTTATAGGAGGACAAGGACACAGCAGGGTAGGGGTTATAGGAGGACAAGGACACAGCAGGGTAGTGGTTATAGGAGGATGAGGACACAGCAGGGTAGGGGCTAAAAGGAGGATGAGGACACAGCAGGGTAGGGGATATAGGAGGACTAGGACACAGCAGGGTAGGGGATATATGTGGATGAGGACACAGCAGGGTAGGGGATATAGGAGGACGAGGACATAGCAGGGTAGGGGATAAAGGAGGACTAGGACACAGCAGGGTAGGGAATATAGGAGGACTAGGACACAGCAGGGTAGGGGATATATAGGAGGACTAGGACACAGCAGGGTAGGGGTTATAGGAGGACAAGGACACAGCAGGGTAGGGGTTATAGGAGGACAAGGACACAGCAGGGTAGTGGTTATAGGAGGATGAGGACACAGCAGGGTAGGGGCTAAAAGGAGGATGAGGACACAGCAGGGTAGGGGATATAGGAGGACTAGGACACAGCAGGGTAGGGGATATATGTGGATGAGGACACAGCAGGGTAGGGGATATAGGAGGACGAGGACATAGCAGGGTAGGGGATAAAGGAGGACTAGGACACAGCAGGGTAGGGAATATAGGAGGACTAGGACACAGCAGGGTAGGGGATATATAGGAGGACTAGGACACAGCAGGGTAGGGGATATAGGAGGACGAGGACACAGCAGGGTAGGGGATAAAGGAGGACTAGGACACAGCAGGGTAGGGGTTATAGGAGGACTAGGACACAGCAGGGTAGGGGATATATAGGAGGACGAGGACATAGCAGGGTAGGGGATAAAGGAGGACTAGGACACAGCAGGGTAGGGGTTATAGGAGGACTAGGACACAGCAGGGTAGGGGATATAGGAGGACTAGGACACAGCAGGGTAGGGGATAAAGGAGGACTAGGACACAGCAGGGTAGGGAATATAGGACGACTAGGACACAGCAGGGTAGGGGCTTTAGGTGGAAGAGGACACAGCAGGGTAGGGGTTAAGGAGGACTAGGACACAGCAGGGTAGGAGGTAAGGAGGACTAGGACACAGCAGGGTAGGGGATAAAGGATGATTAGGACACAGCAGGGTAGTGGCTTTAGGTGGAAGAGGACACAGCAGGGTAGGGGATAAGGAGGACGAGGACACAGCAGGGTAGGGGGTAAGGAGGACTAGGACACAGCAGGGTAGGGGATATAGGAGGACTATGACACAGCAGGGTAGGGCCTAAAGGAGGATGAGGACACAGCAGGGTAGGGGATATAGGAGGACTAGGACACAGCAGGGTAGGGGCTAAAGGAGGACTAGGACACAGCAGGGTAGGGCCTAAAGGAGGATGAGGACACAGCAGGGTAAGGGATATAGGAGGACTAGGACACAGCAGGGTAGGGGATATAGGAGGACGAGGACACAGCAGGGTAGGGTCTAAAGGAGGACGAGGACACAGCAGGGTAGGGGATAAAAGGAGTACTAGGACACAGCAGGGTAGGGGATATAGGAGGACTAGGACACAGCAGGGTAGGGGTTATAGGAGGACAAGGACACAGCAGGGTAGTGGTTATAGGAGGATGAGGACACAGCAGGGTAGGGGATATAGGAGGACTAGGACACAGCAGGGTAGGGCCTAAAGGAGGATGAGGACACAGCAGGGTATGGGGTAAAGGAGGACGAGGACACAGCAGGGTAGGGGTTATAGGAGGACAAGGACACAGCAGGGTAGGGGCTAAAGGAGGACAAGGACACAGCAGGGTAGGGGATATAGGAGGACTAGGACACAGCAGGGTAGGGAATATATGTGGATGAGGACACAGCAGGGTAGGGGATATAGGAGGACTAGGACACAGCAGGGTAGGGGATATATGTGGATGAGGACACAGCAGGGTAGGGGTTATAGGAGGACGAGGACACAGCAGGGTAGGGGTTTAGGAGGACTAGGACACAGCAGGGTAGGGAATATAGGAGGACTAGGACACAGCAGGGTAGGGACTAAAAGGAGGACTAGGACACAGCAGGGTAGGGGATATGGGAGGACTAGGACATAGCAGGGTAGGGGTATATGTGGATGAGGACACAGCAGGGTAGGGGATATAGGAGGATGAGGACATAGCAGGTTCGTGAATATAGGAGGACTAGGACACAGCAGGGTAGGGGATATAGGAGGACTAGGACACAGCAGGGTAGGGGCTAAAGGAGGACGAGGACACAGCAGGGTAGGGGTTATAGGAGGACAAGGACACAGCAGGGTAGGGGCTAAAGGAGGACAAGGACACAGCAGGGTAGGGGATATAGGAGGACTAGGACACAGCAGGGTAGGGAATATATGTGGATGAGGACACAGCAGGGTAGGGGATATAGGAGGACTAGGACACAGCAGGGTAGGGGTTTAGGAGGACTAGGACACAGCAGGGTAGGGAATATAGGAGGACTAGGACACAGCAGGGTATGGGGTAAAGGAGGACAAGGACACAGCAGGGTAGGGGTTATAGGAGGACAAGGACACAGCAGGGTAGGGGATAAAGGAGGACTAGGACACAGCAGGGTAGGGAATATATGTGGATGAGGACACAGCAGGGTAGGGGATATAGGAGGACTAGGACACAGCAGGGTAGGGGATATATGTGGATGAGGACACAGCAGGGTAGGGGTTATAGGAGGACGAGGACACAGCAGGGTAGGGGTTTAGGAGGACTAGGACACAGCAGGGTAGGGAATATAGGAGGACTAGGACACAGCAGGGTAGGGGCTAAAAGGAGGACTAGGACACAGCAGGGTAGGGGATATAGGAGGACTAGGACATAGCAGGGTAGGGGTATATGTGGATGAGGACACAGCAGGGTAGGGGATATAGGAGGATGAGGACATAGCAGGGTAGGGGATAAAGGAGGACTAGGACACAGCAGGGTAGGGAATATAGGAGGACTAGGACACAGCAGGGTAGGGGTTATAGGACGACTAGGACACAGCAGGGTAGGGGATAAGGAGGACTAGGACACAGCAGGGTAGGAGGTAAGGAGGACTAGGACACAGCAGGGTAGGGGCTTTAGGTGGAAGAGGACACAGCAGGGTAGGGGATAAGGAGGACTAGGACACAGCAGGGTAGGAGGTAAGGAGGACTAGGACACAGCAGGGTAGGGGATAAAGGACGATTAGGACACAGCAGGGTAGGGGCTTTAGGTGGAAGAGGACACAGCAGGGTAGGGGATAAGGAGGACGAGGACACAGCAGGGTAGGGGGTAAGGAGGACTAGGACACAGCAGGGTAGGGGATATAGGAGGACTAGGACACAGCAGGGTAGGGGTTATAGGAGGACTAGGACACAGCAGGGTAGCGCCTAAAGGAGGATGAGGACACAGCAGGGTAGGGGATATAGGAGGACTAGGACACAGCAGGGTAGGGGCTAAAGGAGGACTAGGACACAGCAGGGTAGGGCCTAAAGGAGGATGAGGACACAGCAGGGTAGGGGATATAGGAGGACTAGGACACAGCAGGGTAGGGGATATAGGAGGACGAGGACACAGCAGGGTAGGGTCTAAAGGAGGACGAGGACACAGCAGGGTAGGGGATATAGGAGGACTAGGACACAGCAGGGTAGGGGATATAGGAGGTCTAGGACACAGCAGGGTAGGGGCTAAAGGAGGACAAGGACACAGCAGGGTAGGGTCTAAAGGAGGACGAGGACACAGCAGGGTAGGGGTTATAGGAGGACAAGGACACAGCAGGGTAGTGGTTATAGGAGGATGAGGACACAGCAGGGTAGGGGATATAGGAGGACTAGGACACAGCAGGGTAGGGGATATAGGAGGACTAGGACACAGCAGGGTAGGGGATATAGGAGGACTAGGACACAGCAGGGTAGGGCCTAAAGGAGGATGAGGACACAGCAGGGTATGGGCTAAAGGAGGATGAGGACACAGCAGGGTAGGGGTTATAGGAGGACAAGGACACAGCAGGGTAGGGGTTATAGGAGGACTAGGACACAGCAGGGTAGGGAATATATGTGGATGAGGACACAGCAGGGTAGGGGATATAGGAGGACTAGGACACAGCAGGGTAGGGGATATATGTGGATGAGGACACAGCAGGGTAGGGGTTAAAGGAGGACGAGGACACAGCAGGGTAGGGGTTATAGGAGGACGAGGACACAGCAGGGTAGGGGGTATAGGAGGACTAGGACACAGCAGGGTAGGGGGTTTAGGAGGACTAGGACACAGCAGGGTAGGGAATATAGGAGGACTAGGACACAGCAGGGTAGGGGCTAAAAGGAGGACGAGGACACAGCAGGGTAGGGGAAATAGGAGGACTAGGACGCAGCGGGGTAGGGGATATATGTGGATGAGGACACAGCAGGGTAGGGGATATAGGAGGACGAGGACCCAGCAGGGTAGGGGATAAAGGAGGACTAGGACACAGCAGGGTAGGGAATATAGGAGGACTAGGACACAGCAGGGTAGGGATTATAGGAGGACGAGGACATAGCAGGGTAGGGGATAAAGGAGGACTAGGACACAGCAGGGTAGGGGTTATAGGAGGACTAGGACACAGCAGGGTAGGGGATATATAGGAGGACGAGGACATAGCAGGGTAGGGGATAAAGGAGGACTAGGACACAGCAGGGTAGGGAATATAGGACGACTAGGACACAGCAGGGTAGGGGCTTTAGGTGGAAGAGGACACAGCAGGGTAGGGGTTAAGGAGGACTAGGACACAGCAGGGTAGGAGGTAAGGAGGACTAGGACACAGCAGGGTAGGGGATAAAGGATGATTAGGACACAGCAGGGTAGGGGCTTTAGGTGGAAGAGGACACAGCAGGGTAGGGGATAAGGAGGGCGAGGACACAGCAGGGTAGGGGGTAAGGAGGACTAGGACACAGCAGGGTAGGGGATATAGGAGGACTAGGACACAGCAGGGTAGGGCCTAAAGGAGGATGAGGACACAGCAGGGTAGGGGCTATAGGAGGACTAGGACACAGCAGGGTAGGGGATAAAGGAGGACTAGGACACAGCAGGGTAGGGCCTAAAGGAGGATGAGGACACAGCAGGGTAGGGGATATAGGAGGACTAGGACACAGCAGGGTAGGGGATATAGGAGGACGAGGACACAGCAGGGTAGGGTCTAAAGGAGGACGAGGACAGAGCAGGGTAGGGGATAAAAGGAGTACTAGGACACAGCAGGGTAGGGGATATAGGAGGACTAGGACACAGCAGGGTAGGGGCTAAAGGAGGACAAGGACACAGCAGGGTAGGGTCTAAAGGAGGACGAGGACACAGCAGGGTAGGGGTTATAGGAGGACAAGGACACAGCAGGGTAGGGGTTATAGGAGGACAAGGACACAGCAGGGTAGTGGTTATAGGAGGATGAGGACACAGCAGGGTAGGGGATATAGGAGGACTAGGACACAGCAGGGTAGGGGATATAGGAGGACTAGGACACAGCAGGGTAGGGGATATAGGAGGACTAGGACACAGCAGGGTAGGGCCTAAAGGAGGATGAGGACACAGCAGGGTATGGGGTAAAGGAGGACGAGGACACAGCAGGGTAGGGGTTATAGGAGGACAAGGACACAGCAGGGTAGGGGCTAAAGGAGGACAAGGACACAGCAGGGTAGGGGATATAGGAGGACTAGGACACAGCAGGGTAGGGAATATATGTGGATGAGGACACAGCAGGGTAGGGGATATATGAGGACTAGGACACAGCAGGGTAGGGGATATATGTGGATGAGGACACAGCAGGGTAGGGGATATAGGAGGACTAGGACACAGCAGGGTAGGGGATATAGGAGGACTAGGACACAGCAGGGTAGGGCCTAAAGGAGGATGAGGACACAGCAGGGTAGGGGTTAAAGGAGGATGAGGAAACAGCAGGGTAGGGGTTATAGGAGGACGAGGACACAGCAGGGTAGGGGTTATAGGAGGACGAGGACACAGCAGGGTAGGGGTTTAGGAGGACTAGGACACAGCAGGGTAGGGTCTAAAGGAGGACGAGGACACAGCAGGGTAGGGAATATAGGAGGACTAGGACACAGCAGGGTAGTGGCTAAAAGGAGGACTAGGACACAGCAGGGTAGGGGATATAGGAGGATGAGGACACAGCAGGGTAGGGGTTATAGGAGGACGAGGACACAGCAGGGTAGGGGGTTTAGGAGGACTAGGACACAGCAGGGTAGGGAATATAGGAGGACTAGGACACAGCAGGGTAGGGGCTAAAAGGAGGACTAGGACACAGCAGGGTAGGGGATATAGGAGGACTAGGACATAGCAGGGTAGGGGTATATGTGGATGAGGACACAGCAGGGTAGGGGTTAAAGGAGGATGAGGACACAGCAGGGTAGGGGTTATAGGAGGACGAGGATACAGCAGGGTAGGGGGTTTAGGAGGACTAGGACACAGCAGGGTAGGGAATATAGGAGGACTAGGACACAGCAGGGTAGGGGCTAAAAGGAGGACTAGGACACAGCAGGGTAGGGGGTATAGGAGGACTAGGACATAGCAGGGTAGGGGTATATGTGGATGAGGACACAGCAGTGTAGGGGATATAGGAGGACGAGGACATAGCAGGGTAGGGGGTATAGGAGGACTAGGACACAGCAGGGTAGGGAATATAGGAGGACTAGGACACAGCAGGGTAGAGGTTATAGGACGACTAGGACACAGCAGGGTAGGGGCTTTAGGTGGAAGAGGACACAGCAGGGTAGGGGATAAGGAGGACTAGGACACAGCAGGGTAGGAGGTAAGGAGGACTAGGACACAGCAGGGTAGGGGATAAAGGACGATTAGGACACAGCAGGGTAGGGGCTTTAGGTGGAAGAGGACACAGCAGGGTAGGGGATAAGGAGGACGAGGACACAGCAGGGTAGGGGGTAAGGAGGACTAGGACACAGCAGGGTAGGGGATATAGGAGGACTAGGACACAGCAGGGTAGGGGTTATAGGAGGACTAGGACACAGCAGGGTAGGGGATATAGGAGGACGAGGACACAGCAGGGTAGGGGATATATGAGGACTAGGACACAGCAGGGTAGGGAGTAAGGAGGACTAGGACACAGCAGGGTAGGGAATATAGGAGGATTAGGACACAGCAGGGTAGGGGATTTAGGTGGAAGAGGACACAGCAGGGTAGGGGATATAGGAGGACTAGGACACAGCAGGGTAGGGGGTAAGGAGGACTAGGACACAGCAGGGTAGGGGATATATGGAGGACTAGGACACAGCAGGGTAGGGAATATAGGAGGATGAGGACACAGCAGGGTAGGGGATATAGGAGGACTAGGACACAGCAGGGTAGGGGATATAGGAGGACTAGGACACAGCAGGGTAGGGGATATAGGAGGACTAGGACACAGCAGGGTAGGGCCTAAAGGAGGATGAGGACACAGCAGGGTATGGGGTAAAGGAGGACGAGGACACAGCAGGGTAGGGGTTATAGGAGGACAAGGACACAGCAGGGTAGGGGCTAAAGGAGGACAAGGACACAGCAGGGTAGGGGATATAGGAGGACTAGGACACAGCAGGGTAGGGAATATATGTGGATGAGGACACAGCAGGGTAGGGGATATAGGAGGACTAGGACACAGCAGGGTAGGGGATATATGTGGATGAGGACACAGCAGGGTAGGGGATATAGGAGGACTAGGACACAGCAGGGTAGGGGATATAGGAGGACTAGGACACAGCAGGGTAGGGCCTAAAGGAGGATGAGGACACAGCAGGGTAGGGGTTAAAGGAGGATGAGGAAACAGCAGGGTAGGGGTTATAGGAGGACGAGGACACAGCAGGGTAGGGGTTATAGGAGGACGAGGACACAGCAGGGTAGGGGTTTAGGAGGACTAGGACACAGCAGGGTAGGGTCTAAAGGAGGACGAGGACACAGCAGGGTAGGGAATATAGGAGGACTAGGACACAGCAGGGTAGTGGCTAAAAGGAGGACTAGGACACAGCAGGGTAGGGGATATAGGAGGATGCACAGCAGGGTAGGGGTTATAGGAGGACGAGGACACAGCAGGGTAGGGGGTTTAGGAGGACTAGGACACAGCAGGGTAGGGAATATAGGAGGACTAGGACACAGCAGGGTAGGGGCTAAAAGGAGGACTAGGACACAGCAGGGTAGGGGATATAGGAGGACTAGGACATAGCAGGGTAGGGGTATATGTGGATGAGGACACAGCAGGGTAGGGGTTAAAGGAGGATGAGGACACAGCAGGGTAGGGGTTATAGGAGGACGAGGATACAGCAGGGTAGGGGGTTTAGGAGGACTAGGACACAGCAGGGTAGGGAATATAGGAAGACTAGGACACAGCAGGGTAGGGGCTAAAAGGAGGACTAGGACACAGCAGGGTAGGGGGTATAGGAGGACTAGGACATAGCAGGGTAGGGGTATATGTGGATGAGGACACAGCAGTGTAGGGGATATAGGAGGACGAGGACATAGCAGGGTAGGGGGTATAGGAGGACTAGGACACAGCAGGGTAGGGAATATAGGAGGACTAGGACACAGCAGGGTAGGGGTTATAGGACGACTAGGACACAGCAGGGTAGGGGCTTTAGGTGGAAGAGGACACAGCAGGGTAGGGGATAAGGAGGACTAGGACACAGCAGGGTAGGAGGTAAGGAGGACTAGGACACAGCAGGGTAGGGGATAAAGGACGATTAGGACACAGCAGGGTAGGGGCTTTAGGTGGAAGAGGACACAGCAGGGTAGGGGATAAGGAGGACGAGGACACAGCAGGGTAGGGGGTAAGGAGGACTAGGACACAGCAGGGTAGGGGATATAGGAGGACTAGGACACAGCAGGGTAGGGGTTATAGGAGGACTAGGACACAGCAGGGTAGGGGATATAGGAGGACGAGGACACAGCAGGGTAGGGGATATATGAGGACTAGGACACAGCAGGGTAGGGAGTAAGGAGGACTAGGACACAGCAGGGTAGGGAATATAGGAGGATTAGGACACAGCAGGGTAGGGGATTTAGGTGGAAGAGGACACAGCAGGGTAGGGGATAAGGAGGACTAGGACACAGCAGGGTAGGGGGTAAGGAGGACTAGGACACAGCAGGGTAGGGGATATATGGAGGACTAGGACACAGCAGGGTAGGGGCTTTAGGTGGAAGAGGACACAGCAGGGTAGGGGATAAGGAGGACTAGGACACAGCAGGGTAGGGGTTAAGGAGGACTAGGACACAGCAGGGTAGGGTCTAAAGGAGGACGAGGAAACTGCAGGGTAGGGGAATTATAGCATAGCATTTGATTATCTGACAGCGCCCTGCATACTTCCTGCAGAGAAATATCTTTGAAGAGGCGCTGCTGCGCATTCTTCACCACGCTGTCTGTGTGGGTGGACCATTTCAGTTTGTCCGTGATGTGTATGCCGAGGAACTTTCCACCTTCTCCACTACTGCCCCGTTGATGTGGATAGTGGGCTGCTCCCTCTGCTGTTTCCTGAAGTCCACGAGTCCATCTCCTTTGTTTAGTTGACATTGAGTGTGAGGTTATTTTCCTGACACCACACGCCGAGGGTCCTCACATCTTCACTGTAGGGCATCTCGTCATTATTGGTAATCAAGCCTACCACTGTAGTGTTGTCTGCAAAACTTTATGATTGAGTTGGAGGCGTGCATGGCCACGCAGTCATGGGTGAACAGGGAGTACAGGAGAGGGCTGAGAACGCACCCGTGTGGGTGGTGTTGAGGATCAATGGGGTGGAGATGTTGTTATCTACCCTCAACGCCTGGGGACGGCCCGTCAGGATGTACAGGACCCAGTTGCACAGGGCAGGGTTGAGACCCAGGGTCTCGAGCTTAATGACGAGTTTGGAGGGGACTATGGTGTTAAATGCTGAGTGATAGTAGATAAACACTATTCTCACATAGGTATTCCTCTTGTCCAGATGGGTTAGGGCAGTGTGCAGTGTGATTGCGATTGCGTCGTCTGTGGACCTATTGGGGCGGTAAGCAAATTGGAGTGGGTGTAAGGTGTCAGGTAGGGTGGAGGTGATATTGGCCTTGACTAGTCTCTCAAAGCACTTCATGATGACGGAAGTGAGTGCTACGGGGCGATAGTCATTTAGCTCAGTTACCTTTGCTTTCTTGGGAACAGGATCAGTGGTGGCCCTCTTGAAACATGTGGGGACACTAGACTGGGATAAGCATTGATTATGTCCGTAAACAGCCAGCTGGTCTGCGCTCTGAGGACGCAGCAGGGGATGCCGTCTGGGCCGGCAGCCTTGCGAGGGTTAACATGTAATATTTTACTCACGCCGGCTGCGGTGAAGTAGAATCCGCAGGTTTTGGTTGTGGGCTGTGTCAGTGGAACTGTGTTGTCCTCAAAGTGAGCAAAGAAGTTGTTTAGTTTGTCTGGGAGCAAGACATCGTGGTCCGTGACGGGGCTGGTTTTTCTTTTGTAGTCCGTGATTGACTGTAGACCCTGCAACATACCTCTCGTGTCTGAACCTTTGAATTGCGACTATACCTTGTCTCTATTTCCTGACGCTTAGCTTGTTTGATTGCTTTGCAGAGGGAATAGCTACGCTGTTTGTATTCGTTCATGTTTCCGGTCACCTTGCCCTTATTTAAAGCAGTGGTTTGCGCTTTCAGTTTTGCACGAATGTTGCCACCAATCCACGGTTTCTGGTTGGGGAATGTTTTAATAGACGCTGTGGGTACAACATCACCGATAAACTCGCTCACCGAATCAGCGTATTCATAAATGTTATTGTCCGACGCTATGCAGAACATATCCCAGTCCACGTAATCGAAGCAATCTTGAAGTATGGAATCCGATTGGTCGGACCAGCGTTGAACATATCTGAGCACGGGCGCTTCCTGTTTTAGTTTCTGTCTATAGGCTGGGAGCAAAAAAATGGGATCGTGGTCAGATTTTCCGAAAGGAGGGAGGGGGATGGCTTTATATGCGCCACGGAAGTTAGAATAACAATGATCCAGTGTTTTGCTAGCCCGGGTCGCGCAATCGATATGCTGTTAAAATGTACAGTGCCAAGTTTTCAGATTAGCCTTGTTAAAATCCCCAGCTATAATAAATTCAGCCTCAGGATATGTGGTTTCCAGTTTACATAGAGTCAAATTAAGTGATTTCAGGTCCATCGATGTGTCTGATTGGGGCAGGATATACACAACTGTGATTATGATCGAAGAGAATTCTCTTGGTAGATAATGCAATGGTGGAACTCCACCTTATGGAACTACACCTTATGGATCTCCACCTTATATAACTACATCTTATGGAACTCTACCTTATATAACTCCATCACAACACCTTATGGAACTACACATTATGGAACTACACCTTTTAGAACTCCACCACTACACCTTATGGAACTCCACCTTATGGAACTCCACCTTATGGAACTCCACCTTATGGAACTACACATTATGGAACTCCACCTTATGGAACTCCACCTTATGGAACTCCACCTTAAGGAATTTCCACCTTATGGAACAACACCTTAAGGAACTCCACCTTATGGAACTACACCTTAAGGAACTCCACCTTATGGAACTACACATTATGGAACTCCACCTTATGGAACTCCACCTTATGGAACGACACCTTAAGGAACTCCACCTTATGGAACTACACCTTAAGGAACTCCACCTTATGGAACTCCACCTTATGGAACTACACCTTTTCGAACTCCACCACTACACCTTATGGAACTCCACCTTATGGAACTCCACCTTATAGAACTTTACCACTACACCTTAAGGAACTCCACCTTATGTAACTACACCTTATTGAACTACACCTTATGGAACGACACCTTAAGGAACTCCACCTTATGGAACTACACCTTAAGGAACTCCACCTTATAGAACTTTACCACTACACCTTATGGAACGACACCTTAAGGAACTCCACCTTATGGAACTACACCTTATTGAACTACACCTTATGGAACGACACCTTAAGGAACTCCACCTTATGGAACTACACCTTAAGGAACTCCACCTTATGGAACTACACCTTATTGAACTACACCTTAAGGAACTCCACCTGATGGAACGCCACATAAAATAACTCCATCACTACATCATATGGAACTCCACCTTTTGGAACTACACCTTAAGGAACTCCACCTTATAGAACTTTACCACTACACCTTATTGAACTACACCTTAAGGAACTCCACCTTATGGAACTCCACCTTATGGAACTACACCTTATGGATCTCCACCTTATATAACTACATCTTATGGAACTGTACCTTATATAACTCCATCACTACACCTTATGGAACTATACCTTATGGAACTCCACCTTTTCGAACTCAACCACTATACCTTATTGAACGACACCTTAAGGAACTCCACCTTACGGAACTCCACCTTATGGAACTCCACCTTAGGGAACTCCACCTTATGGAACTCCACCTTATGGAACTCCACCTTATATAACTACACTTTATGGAACTCTACCTTATGGAACTCCACCTTAGGGAACTCCACCTTAGGGAACTCCACCTTAGGGAACTACACCTTATGGAACTCTACCTTATGGAACTCCACCTTAAGGACCTCCACCTTAGGGAACTACACCTTATGGATCTCCACCTTATATAACTACACCTTATGGAACTCCACCTTATATAACTCCATCACTACACCTTATGGAACTACACCTTATGGATCTCCACCATATGGAACTTAACCACTACACCTTATTGAACTACACCTTAAGGAACTCCACCTCATGGAACTCCACCTTATGGAACTACATCTTATGAATCTCCACCTTATATAAATACACCTTATGGAACTCTACCTTATATAACTCCATCACAACACCTTATGGAACTACACCTTATGGAACTCCACCTTATGGACCTCCACCTTATATAACTACACCTTATGGAACTCTACCTTATAGAACTCCATCACTACAACTTATGGAACTATGCCTTATGGAACTACACCTTTTAGAACTCCACCACTACACCTTATGGAACTCCACCTCATGGAACTACACATTATGGAACTCCACCTTATGGAACTCCACCTTAAGGAATTTCCACTTTATGGAACGACACCTTACGGAACTCCACCTTATGGAACTCCACCTTAAGGAATTTCCACCTTATGGAACGACACCTTAAGGAACTCCACCTTATGGAACTCCACCTTATGGAACTGCACCTTAAGGAACTCCACCTTATGGAACTGCACCTTAAGGAACTCCACCTTATGGAACGACACCTTAAGGAACTCCACCTTATGGAACTACACCTTATTGAATTACACCTTAAGGAACTCCACCTTATAGAACTTTACCACTACACCTTATTGAACTACAACTTAAGGAACTCCACCTTATGGAACTCCACCTTATGGAACTACACCTTATGGATCTCCACCTTATATAACTACATCTTATGGAACTCTACCTTATATAACTCCATTACTACACCTTATGGAACTATACCTTATGGAACTCCACCTTTTCGAACTCAACCACTACACCTTATTGAACTACACCTTAAGGAACTCCACCTTATGGAACTCCACCTTATGGAACTATACCTTATGGAACTCCACCTTTTCGAACTCCACCACTACACCTTATTGAACTACACCTTAAGGAACTACACCTCATGGAACTCCACCTTATGGAACTACACCTTATGGAACTACACCTTATGGAACTACACCTTATATAACTACACCTTATTGAACTCTACCTTATGGAACTCCACCTTTTAGAACTCCATCACTACACCTTATTGAACTCCACCTTAAGGAACTCCACCTTATAGAACTTTACCACTACACCTTATTGAACTACACCTTATTGAACTACAGCTTAAGGAACTCCACCTTAAGGACCTCCACCTTATGGAACTCCACCTTAGGGAAATACACCTTATGGAATTCCACCTTATAGAACTCCACCTCATGGAACTCCACCTTATGGAACTACACATTATGGAACTCCACCTTATGGAACTCCACCTTATGAAACTCCACCTTAAGGAACTCCACCTTATGGAACTACACCTTAAGGAACTCCACCTTATAGAACTTTACCACTACACCTTATTGAACTACACCTTAAGGAACTCCACCTTATGGAACTACACTTTATGGATCTCCACCTTATATAACTACATCTTATGGAACTCTACCTTACATAACTCCATCACTACATCTTATGGAACTATACCTTATGGAACTCCACCTTATGAAACTCCACCTTAAGGAACTCCACCTTATGGAACTACACCTTAAGGAACTCCACCTTATAGAACTTTACCACTACACCTTATTGAATTACACCTTAAGGAACTCCACCTTATGGAACTACACTTTATGGATCTCCACCTTATATAACTACATCTTATGGAACTCTACCTTACATAACTCCATCACTACATCTTATGGAACTCCACCTTTTCGAACTCCACCACTACACCTTATTGAACTACACCTTAAGGAACTCCACCTTATAGAACTTTACCACTACACCTTATTGAACTACAACTTATGGAACTCCACCTTATGGAACTACACCTTATGGAACTATACCTTATGGAACTCCACCTTTTCGAACTCCACTACTATACCTTATTGAACTACACCTTAAGGAACTCCACCTCATGGAACTCCACCTTATGGAACTCCACCTTAAGGAACTCCACCTTATGGATCTCCATCTTATGGACCTCCACCTTATATAACTACATCTTATGGAACTCTTCCTTATATAACTCCATCACTACACCTTATGGAACTCCACCTTTTCGAACTCCACCACTACACCTTATTGAACTACACCTTAAGGAACTCCACCTTATAGAACTTTACCACTACACCTTATTGAACTACAACTTATGGAACTCCACCTTATGGAACTACACCTTATGGAACTACACATTATGGAACTCCACCTTATGGAACTCTACCTTATGGAACTCCACCTTTTAGAACTCCATCACTACACCTTATGGAACTCCACCTTTTAGAACTCCATCACTCCACCTCATGGAACTCCACCTTATGGAACTCCACCTTTTAGAACTCCATCACTACACCTTATGGAACTCCACCTCATGGAACTCCACCTTATGGAACTCCACCTTATGGATCTCCACCTTACGGAACTCCACCTCATGGAACTCCACCTTATGGACCTCCACCTCATGGAACTCCACAGTACAGCTAGGGAGAGAAAGCCCTTTAACAAACAGTACAGCTAGGGAGAGAAAGCCCTTTACCATACAGTACAGCTAGGGAGAGAAAGCCCTTTAACACACAGTACAGCTAGGGAGAGAAAGCCATTTAACAAACAGTACAGCTAGGGAGAGAAAGCCCTTTACCATACAGTACAGCTAGGGAGAGAAACGACCCGGTGGTACACCAAAGAGTCTTTGTTCCCCTGGGCCGGTTCTGATAACTAGTTTTGTCTCTCCGCTTTCTCTCGCTCTACCTTCATCTCTCCTCTCTCTAATCCCCCTGTACCTGGACATTGAAGGAAATGAAAACGTGTATTTGATTCCTTAAATCCTTATTGGCACATTAACAAAGCTGTCTCTTTGTGTGTTCTCTCGGGTTATGGTTATACCAATGTGTGTGTGTGTGTGTGTGTGTGTGTGTGTGTGTGTGTGTGTGTGTGTGTGTGTGTGTGTGTGTGTGTGTGTGTGTGTGTGTGTGTGTGTGTGTGCGTGTGCGTGTGCGTGTGCGTGTGTGTGTGTGTGTGAATGTGTGTGTGTGTGTGTGTGAGAGAGGGGGAGATCATATTACTTGCAGCATTCAGACCTGTGTCTTCTCTACTGGAGGCTTTCAGCTAACACTGTAATCCTGTTCTCTCCTCAACCCGCTCCAGTCTCTCCAGTCTCTCCTCAACCCGCTCCAGTCACTCCAGTCTCTCCTCAACACGCTCCAGTTTCTCCGGTCTCTCCTCAACCCGCTCCAGTTTCTCCGGTCTCTCCTCAACCCGCTCCAGTCACTCCTCAACCCGCTCCAGTCTCTCCTCAACCCGCTCCAGTCTCTCCAGTCTCTCCTCAACCCGCTCCAGTCACTCCAGTCTCTCCTCAACCTGCTCCAGTTTCTCCGGTCTCTCCTCAACCCGCTCCAGTTTCTCCGGTCTCTCCTCAACCCGCTCCAGTCACTCCTCAACCCGCTCCAGTCTCTCTTCAACCCGCTCCAGTCTCTCCTCAACCCACTCCAGCCTCTCCTCAACCCACTCCAGTCTCTCCTCAACCCGCTCCAGTCACTCCGGTCTCTCCTCGACCCGCTCCCGTTTTTCCAGTCTATCCTCAACCTCCTCAAGTCTCTCCTCAACCTGCTCCAGTCTCTCCAGACTATTCTCAACCTGCTCCAGTCTCTCCAGTCTCTCCTCAACCCACTTCAGTCTCTCCTCAACCTGCTCCGGTCTCTCCTCAACCCACTCCAGTCTTTCCCATCTCTCCTCAACCCGCTCCTGTCTCTCCTCTCCAGTCTCTCCAGTCTCTCCTCAACCTGCTCCGGTCTCTCCTCAACCCGCTCCAGTCTTTCCCATCTCTCCTCAACCCGCTCCTGTCTCTCCTCTCCAGTCTCTCCAGTCTCTCCGCAACCCGCTCCAGTCTCTCCAGTCTCTCCTCAACCCGCTCCTGTCTCTCCTCTCCAGTCTCTCCTCAACCCGCTCCAGTCTCTCAGGTCTCTCCTCAACCGACTCCAGTCTCTCCTCAACCCGCTCCTGTCACTCCGGTCTCTCATCAACCCGCTCCAGTCTCTCCAGTCTCTCCTCAACCCGCTCCAGTCTCTCCAGTCTCTCCTCAACCTGCTCCAGTCTCTCAAGTCTCTCCTCAACACTCTCCAGTCTCTCCAGTTTCTCCTCAACCCGCTCCGGTATATCCTCAACCTGCTCCAGTCTCTCCAGTCTCTCCTCAACCCGCTCCAGTCTCTCCTCAACCCGCTCCAGTCTCTCCAGTCTCTCCTCAACCCGCTCCTGTCTCTCCTCTCCAGTCTCTCCTCAACCTGCTCCAGTCTCTCAGGTCTCTCCTCAACCGACTCCAGTCTCTCCTCAACCCGCTCCTGTCACTCCGGTCTCTCATCAACCCGCTCCAGTCTCTCCAGTCTCTCCTCAACCCGCTCCAGTCTCTCCAGTCTCTCCTCAACCTGCTCCAGTCTCTCCAGTCTCTCCTCAACCCGCTCCAGTCTCTCCAAACCCTCCTCAACCCGCTCCAGTCTCTACGGTCTCTCTTCAACCCGCTCTAGCCTCTCCAGTCTATCCTCAACCCGCTCCAGTCACTCCGGTCTCTCCTCAACCTGCTCCAGTTTCTCCGGTCTCTCCTCAACCCGCTCCAGTCACTCTGGTCTCTCCTCAACCCGCTCCAGTCACTCTGGTCTCTCCTCAACCCGCTTCAGTCTCTCCCGTCTCTCCTCAACTCGCTCCAATTTCTCCTCAACACTCTCCTGTCTCTCCAGTCTCACCTCAACTCGCTCCAGTTTCTCCTCAACCCGCTCCAGCCTCTCTTCAACCCACTCCAGTCCCTCCTCAACCCGCTCCAGTCTCTCCCATCTCTCCTCAACCCGCTCCAGTCTCTCCCATCTCTCCTCAACCCGCTCCAGTCTCTCCAGTCTCTCCTCAACACACTCCAGTCTCTCCGGTCTCTCCTCAACACACTCCAGTCTCTCCGGTCTCTCCTCAACTCACATCAGTCTCTCCAGTCTCTCATCAACCCTCTCCAGTCTCTCCTCAATCCACTTCAGTCTCTCCTCTTCCTGCTCCAGTCTCTCCTCAACCCGCTCCAGTCTCTCCAGTCTCTCCTCAACCCGCTCCAGTCTCTCCAGTCTCTCCTCAACCCGCTCCAGTCTCTCCTCAACCCGCTCCAGTCTCTGCAGTCTCTCCTCAACCCACTCCAGTCTTTCCCATGTCTCATCAACCCTCTCCAGTCTCTCCAGTCTATCCTCAACCCGCTCCAGTCTTTCCAGTCTCTCCTCAACACGCTCCAGACTCTCCGGTCTCTCTTCAACTTACATCAGTCTCTCCAGTCTCTAATCAACCCACTCCAGTCTCTCTTCAACCCACTCCAGTCTCTCCTCAACCCGCTCCAGTCTCTCCAGTCTCTCCTCAACCCACTCCAGTCTCTCCTCAACCTTCTCAAGTCTTCCAGTCTCTCCTCAACCTGCTCCAGTCTCTCTTCAACCCGCTCCAGTCACTCCTCAACCCACTCCAGTCTCTCCTCAACCCACTCCAGTCTCTCCATTCTCTCCTCAACCCGCTCCAGTCTCTCTTCTACCCGCTCCAGTCTCTCCCATCTCTCCTCAACCCGCTCCAGTCTCTCCAGTCTATCCTCAACCCGCTCCAGTCTCTCCAGTCTCTCCTCAACACACTCCAGTCTCTCCGGTCTCTCCTCAACTCACATCAGTCTCTCCAGTCTCTCATCAACCCTCTCCAGTCTCTCCTCAATCCACTTCAGTCTCTCCTCATCCTGCTCCAGTCTCTCCTCAACCCGCTCCAGTCTCTCCAGTCTCTCCTCAACCCGCTCCAGTCTCTCCTCAACCCGCTCCAGTCTCTCCTCAACCCGCTCCAGTCTCTCCTCAACCCGCTCCAGTCTCTACTCAACCCGCTCCAGTCTCTCCTCAACCCGCTCCAGTCTCTCCACAACCCGCTCCAGTCTCTCCACAACCCGCTCCAGTCTCTCCACAACCCGCTCCAGTCTCTCCACAACCCGCTCCAGTCTCTCCACAACCCTCTCCAGTCTCTCCTCAATCCACTTCAGTCTCTCCTCATCCTGCTCCAGTCTCTCCTCAACACGCTCCAGTCTCTCCAGTCTCTCCTCAACCCGCTCCAGTCTCTCCTCAACCCGCTCCAGTCTCTCCACAACCCGCTCCAGTCTCTCTCCACAATCCGCTCCAGTCTCTCCTCAACCCGCCCCAGTCTAAACTAAACAAGCTCCAGTCTCTCCAGTCTCACATAAACCCGCTCCAGTCTCTCCTTAACCCACTCCAGTCTCTCCTCAACCCGCTCCAGTCTCTCCTCAACCCACTCCAGTCTCTCCTCAACACACTCCAGTCTCTCCTCAACACACTCCAGTCTCTCCAGTCTCTCCCCAAGCCACTCCAGTCTCTCCTCAACTCACTCCAGTCTCTCCTCAACCCACTCCAGCCTCTCCTCAACCCACTCCAGTCTCTCCTCAACCCGCTCCAGTCTCTCCAGTATTTCCTCAACTCGCTCCAGTCTCTCCTCAACCCACTCCAGCCTCTCCTCAACCCACTCCAGCCTCTCCTCAACCCACTCCAGTCTCTCCTCAACCCGCTCCAGTCTCTCCAGTCTCTCCTCAACCCGCTCCAGTATCTCAGGTCTCTCCTCAAACCGCGCCAGTCACTCCGGTCTCTCCTCGACCCGCTCCCATTTTTCCAGTCTATCCTCAACCTCCTCCAGTCTCTCCTCAACCTGCTCCAGTCTCTCCAGACTATTCTCAACCTGCTCCAGTCTCTCCAGTCTCTCCTCAACCCGCTCCGGTCTCTCCTCAACCCGCTCCAGTCTTTCCCATCTCTCCTCAACCCGCTCCAGTCTCTCCAGTCTCTCCGCAACCCGCTCCAGTCTCTCCAGTCTCTCCTCAACCCGCTCCTGTCTCTCCTCTACAGTCTCTCCTCAACCCGCTCCAGTCTCTCAGGTCTCTCCTCAACCGACTCCAGTCTCTCCTCAACCCGCTCCTGTCACTCCGGTCTCTCATCAACCTGCTCCAGTCTATCCAGTCTCTCCTCAACCCGCTCCAGTCTCTCCAGTCTCTCCTCAACCTGCTCCAGTCTCTCAAGTCTCTCCTCAACACTCTCCAGTCTCTCCAGTTTCTCCTCAACCCGCTCCGGTATATCCTCAACCCGCTCCAGTCTCTCCAGTCTCTCCTCAGCCTGCTCCAGTCTCTCCTCAAGACATTCCAGCCTCTCCTCAACCCACTCCAGTCTCTCCTCAACCCGCTCCAGTCTCTCCAATCTCTCCTCAACCCGCTCCAGTCTCTACGGTCTCTCCTCAACCCGCTCCAGTCTCTCCAGTCTATCCTCAACCCGCTCCAGTCACTCCAGTCTCTCCTCAACCTGCTCCAGTTTCTCCGGTCTCTCCTCAACCCACTCCAGTCTCTCCTAAACCCTCTCCAGTCACTCTGGTCTCTCCTCAACCCGCTCCAGTCACTCTGGTCTCTCCTCAACCCGCTTCAGTCTCTCCCGTCTCTCCTCAACTCGCTCCAATTTCTCCTCAACACTCTCCTGTCTCTACAGTCTCTCCTCAACTCACTCCAGTTTCTCCTCAACCCGCTCCAGCCTCTCCTCAACCCACTCCGGTCACACCTCAACCTGCACCAGTCTCTCCTCAACCTGCTCCAGTCTCTCCTCAACCCGCTTCAGTCTCTCCTCAACCCACTTCGGTCTCTCCTCATCCCGCTCCAGTCTCTCCCATCTCTCCTCAACCCGCTCCAGTCTCTCCAGTCTATTCTCAACCTGCTCCAGTCTCTCCATTCTCTCCTCAACCCTCTCCAGTCTCTCTTCTACCCGCTCCAGTCTCTCCCATCTCTCCTCAACCCGCTCCAGTCTCTCCAGTCTATCCTCAACCTGCTCCAGTCTCTCCAGTCTCTCCTCAACACACTCCAGTCTCTCCAGTCTCTCATCAACCCTCTCCAGTCTCTCCTCAATCCACTTCAGTCTCTCCTCATCCTGCTCCAGTCTCTCCTCAACCCGCTCCAGTCTCTCCAGTCTCTCCTCAACCCGCTCCAGTCTCTCCAGTCTCTCCTCAACCTGCTCCAGTCTCTCCTCAACCCGCTCCAGTCTCTGCAGTCTCTCCTCAACCCACTCCAGTCTTTCCCATGTCTCATCAACCCGCTCCAGTCTCTCCAGTCTATCCTCAACCCGCTCCAGTCTCTCCAGTCTATCCTCAACACGCTCCAGACTCTCCGGTCTCTCTTCAACTTACATCAGTCTCTCCAGTCTCTTATCAACCCTCTCCAGTCTCTCCTCAACCCACTCCAGTCTCTCCAGTCTCTCCTCAACCCGCTCCAGTCTCTCCAGTCTCTCCTCAACCTGCTCCAGTCTCTCCTCAACCCGCTCCAGTCTCTGCAGTCTCTCCTCAACCCGCTCCAGTCTTTCCCATCTCTCCTCAACCCGCTCCAGTCTCTCCAGTCTCTCCGCAACCCGCTCCAGTCTCTCCAGTCTCTCCTCAACCCGCTCCTGTCTCTCCTCTACAGTCTCTCCTCAACCCGCTCCAGTCTCTCAGGTCTCTCCTCAACCGACTCCAGTCTCTCCTCAACCCGCTCCTGTCACTCCGGTCTCTCATCAACCTGCTCCAGTCTATCCAGTCTCTCCTCAACCCGCTCCAGTCTCTCCAGTCTCTCCTCAACCTGCTCCAGTCTCTCAAGTCTCTCCTCAACACTCTCCAGTCTCTCCAGTTTCTCCTCAACCCGCTCCGGTATATCCTCAACCCGCTCCAGTCTCTCCAGTCTCTCCTCAGCCTGCTCCAGTCTCTCCTCAAGACATTCCAGCCTCTCCTCAACCCACTCCAGTCTCTCCTCAACCCGCTCCAGTCTCTCCAATCTCTCCTCAACCCGCTCCAGTCTCTACGGTCTCTCCTCAACCCGCTCCAGTCTCTCCAGTCTATCCTCAACCCGCTCCAGTCACTCCAGTCTCTCCTCAACCTGCTCCAGTTTCTCCGGTCTCTCCTCAACCCACTCCAGTCTCTCCTAAACCCTCTCCAGTCACTCTGGTCTCTCCTCAACCCGCTCCAGTCACTCTGGTCTCTCCTCAACCCGCTTCAGTCTCTCCCGTCTCTCCTCAACTCGCTCCAATTTCTCCTCAACACTCTCCTGTCTCTACAGTCTCTCCTCAACTCACTCCAGTTTCTCCTCAACCCGCTCCAGCCTCTCCTCAACCCACTCCGGTCACACCTCAACCTGCACCAGTCTCTCCTCAACCTGCTCCAGTCTCTCCTCAACCCGCTTCAGTCTCTCCTCAACCCACTTCGGTCTCTCCTCATCCCGCTCCAGTCTCTCCCATCTCTCCTCAACCCGCTCCAGTCTCTCCAGTCTATTCTCAACCTGCTCCAGTCTCTCCATTCTCTCCTCAACCCTCTCCAGTCTCTCTTCTACCCGCTCCAGTCTCTCCCATCTCTCCTCAACCCGCTCCAGTCTCTCCAGTCTATCCTCAACCTGCTCCAGTCTCTCCAGTCTCTCCTCAACACACTCCAGTCTCTCCAGTCTCTCATCAACCCTCTCCAGTCTCTCCTCAATCCACTTCAGTCTCTCCTCATCCTGCTCCAGTCTCTCCTCAACCCGCTCCAGTCTCTCCAGTCTCTCCTCAACCCGCTCCAGTCTCTCCAGTCTCTCCTCAACCTGCTCCAGTCTCTCCTCAACCCGCTCCAGTCTCTGCAGTCTCTCCTCAACCCACTCCAGTCTTTCCCATGTCTCATCAACCCGCTCCAGTCTCTCCAGTCTATCCTCAACCCGCTCCAGTCTCTCCAGTCTATCCTCAACACGCTCCAGACTCTCCGGTCTCTCTTCAACTTACATCAGTCTCTCCAGTCTCTCATCAACCCTCTCCAGTCTCTCCTCAACCCACTCCAGTCTCTCCTCAACCCGCTCCAGTCTCTCCAGTCTCTCCTCAACACGCTCCAGACTCTCCGGTCTCTCTTCAACTTACATCAGTCTCTCCAGTCTCTCATCAACCCTCTCCAGTCTCTCCTCAACCCACTCCAGTCTCTCCTCAACCCGCTCCAGTCTCTCCAGTCTCTCCTCAACCCACTCCAGTCTCTCCTCAACCTTCTCAAGTCTTCCAGTCTCTCCTCAACCTGCTCCAGTCTCTCTTCAACCCGCTCCAGTCACTCCTCAACCCACTCCAGTCTCTCCTCAACCCACTCCAGTCTCTCCATTCTCTCCTCAACCCGCTCCAGTCTCTCTTCTACCCGCTCCAGTCTCTCCCATCTTTCCTCAACCCGCTCCAGTCTCTCCAGTCTATCCTCAACCCGCTCCAGTCTCTCCAGTCTCTCCTCAACACACTCCAGTCTCTCCGGTCTCTCCTCAACTCACATCAGTCTCTCCAGTCTCTCATCAAGGGAACCCTGTTTGAGGGAACCCTGTTTCAGTCTTCCAGAGATTTGAGACTGGGACAGAGGTTCACCTTCCAGCAGAACAATGGCCCTAAGCATACTGCTAAACCAGCATGTATTAAGGGGAAACATTTAAATGTCTTGGAATGGCCTAGTCAAAGCCCAGACCTCAATCCAATTGAGAATCTGTGGCATGACTTAAATATGTTTTGTCTTATTTCTTGTTTGTTTCACAATAAAAAAATATTTTGCATCATCAAAGTGGTAGGCATGTTGTGTAAATCAAATGATACAAACCCCCCAAAAATCCATTTTAATTCCAGGTTGTAAGGCCACAAAATAAGACAAATGCCAAGGGGGGTGAATACTTTCGCAAGCCATTCGGGAATAGGTTTTCACTTGGGGACACTATCCAGGGTAGTAGGAGACTACTGTGTGAAGTCTAGCAAACAGAGAAACACAGAACAGACATCGAACTGGAACCATTCTATCTCCATGGGAACCGAGCCTCAAAGCCTTCTGGGTTCTAACTCTCTCTGATACATCCTGGTCCCCTGCAGCGCTGTAGTTTCCTCTCCACTCATAGATTTACAGCCTCTCAACAGGTAACTAACGGCCAGTGTTGGAGAGTAGTGAACTACATGTAGTTCAACTAGTAATTGGTCTCAGAGCAAAACATATTATATTTGACTAAAATATGTGACATTCCATTTAGTGTGATATGTTACTTTAAGTTAGGTTACATTACATTGGCCTACATCAATTTGGGACACTCAAATTAGTATGATGTGTTATGTTTGGTTTGGCAGTACGTTACTTAAAGCAAAAACAAAAGGTTGGTTGGTGTGGATGAGTGGGCATGTAACGCAAATGTCTAGCAACCCAAAAGTTGTGTATTTGAATCTCATCACTGACAACTTTAGCATTTTAGCTAATTATCAACTGTTTACTACATTTTACTTTGCATGTTAGCAAACCTTTCACCTCACTCCGAATCCCTAACCCCTAACCTAATGTATCATATCCTACTAAAGCAGTCAAAGGTAATATATCACACTAAATGATCAAGACGCAGGATACTATAAGTCCTACAACTCATATTATATTGTACGACCGCAATTACACTGGTAGGCCAAGGTAATATAATTTAACGTAAAGTAACATATCATACGAAATGGAATGGCACAGAGTTTAGTCAAATATAATACATTTTTCTCTGAGACCAGGTTGTTTAGCTTGGTGGTAGTTGAACCTAATTCACATCATGGTAGTGTTTTCAGTAGGTAATGGTTTTTATAACATGTAGCAGCTAACAACTGGAACTACACACTACTTAGAAAATATGGGTGAAGTTGGAAATCATTTCATTTCTGTGTTTGCATCAGACCTAATTCATTCTGACTTGAAATATTGTTTTTGTGATTAATATACGAAATTTCACATTCTGTTAACATATGACCCTCCAAAGTGATCTATTCTTGCAATTTGTAGTCTATGACATATTAGATTTGATCATTAATCACAAAGTAGTTTTGATGTAGTGAACTACTTTTTCAAAGTAACTTTAGTTCAGTAAAATATATATTTTTTAAGGCCAGCTTTAGCGTAGCTTCATTTCTTCCATACACTCTTAGAAGAAAAAGTCAAGAACCAAAAAGGGTTCTTTGACGATCCCCATAGGAGATGGGGTTCCATGTAGAACCATCTACATGGAACCCAAAAGCGTTCTATCTGGAACCAAAAAGGGTTATCCTATGGGGACCGCCTTAGAACCCTTTTGAAACCCTTTTTTCTAAGAGTGTAGTGAAGTAATTGCTAGCTTGGTAAAGTATATTTTCAGAGTAGCTTCCCCAACACTGCTCTCTAACACACTTTAACTCACAAACTGCTGTTGCCTGGTTACCCAAACTCCTTGCTCCGGCCAAACTCTACGCCACGCCTACGGACATTAGTTTCTTCTCCTCAATGAGTCTGGATCTGAGTGCCTCCCAAACGATTTCTAGAATGCAAAAAAATGTGAACATTTCTGATTGGTCCCATAAACCGATGGGTTGGGCCCGAGCCAGGGCTGGGGGTGGGGGGGGGGTTGGGGTTGGACTGCAAGGGGCTGGGAATCGAAGAGCTGGAGGGGGGGGGCCTTGCATGGCAGGTAAAGAGAGAGAGAGAGAGAGGAGAGAGAGAGAGAGGAGAGAGAGAGAGAGAGAGAGAGAGAGAGAGAGAGAGAGGAAAGCAGAGAGCTTTGGGTTTCAGGTCTTTGAAAGGGATATGGGTGAACCGCTTCTCTCAGGCCTGACCCCAAAATCTGCCGTTGATGGATGGACCACCCTGCTCTCTGCTCTTACAGCCCCGCAACAGACTCCTCTACCTCCATCAGACTCCTCTACCCTCCATCAGACTCCTCTACCACCATCAGACTCCTCTACCCTCCATCAGACTCCTCTACCCTCCATCAGACTCCTCTACCCTCCACCAGACTCCTCTACCCTCCATCAGACTCCTCTACCCTCCATCAGACTCCTCTACCTCCATCAGACTCCTCTACCTCCATCAGACTCCTCTACCCTCCATCAGACTCCTCTACCCTTCATCAGACTCCTCTACCTCCATCAGACTCCTCTACCTCCATCAGACTCCTCTACCCTCCATCAGACTCCTCTACCCCATCAGACTCCTCTACCCTCCATCAGACTCCTCTACCCTCCATCAGACTCCTCTACCCTCCATCAGACTCCTCTACCCTCCATCAGACTCCTCTACCCTCCATCAGTCTCCTCTACCCTCCATCAGACTCCTCTACCCCATCAGACTCCTCTACCCTCCATCAGACTCCTCTACCTCCATCAGACTCCTCTACCCTCCACCAGACTCCTCTACCCTCCACCAGACTCCTCTACCCTCCATCAGACTCCTCTACCCTCCATCAGACTCCTCTACCCTCCACCAGACTCCTCTACCCTCCACCAGACTCCTCTACCATCCACCAGACTCCTCTACCCTCCACCAGACTCCTCTACCCTTCACCAGACTCCTCTACCCTCCATCAGTCTCCTCTACCCTCCACCAGACTCCTCTACCCTCCACCAGACTCCTCTACCCTCCACCAGACTCCTCTACCCTCCATCAGACTCCTCTACCCCATCAGACTCCTCTACCTCCATCAGACTCCTCTACCCCATCAGACTCCTCTACCCTCCATCAGACTCCTCTACCCTCCACCAGACTCCTCTACCCTCCATCAGACTCCTCTACCCCATCAGACTCCTCTACCCTCCATCAGACTCCTCTACCTCCATCAGACTCCTCTACCCCATCAGACTCCTCTACCCTCCATCAGACTCCTCTACCCTCCACCAGACTCCTCTACCCTCCATCAGACTCCTCTACCCTCCACCAGACTCCTCTACCCTCCATCAGACTCCTCTACCCTCCATCAGACTCCTCTACCCTCCATCAGACTCCTCTACCCTCCACCAGACTCCTCTACCCTCCATCAGACTCCTCTACCCTCCACCAGACTCCTCTACCCTCCACCAGACTCCTCTACCCTCCACCAGACTCCTCTACCCTCCATCAGACTCCTCTACCCTCCACCAGACTCCTCTACCCTCCACCAGACTCCTCTACCCTCCATCAGACTCCTCTACCCTCCATCAGACTCCTCTACCCTCCACCAGACTCCTCTACCCTCCATCAGACTCCTCTACCCTCCACCAGACTCCTCTACCCTCCATCAGACTCCTCTACCCTCCATCAGACTCCTCTACCCTCCATCAGACTCCTCTACCCTCCATCAGACTCCTCTACCCTCCATCAGACTCCTCTACCCTCCATCAGACTCCTCTACCCTCCATTCGACTCCTACACCTCCCATCAGCTGCTTTCCCCTGGCATTACAACCCGCCATCACCCACCCACCCTCCCTGCAGAAGTGCTACCTAACACAGGGGTTCTCCAGCCCTTTCATTTATTGAACTGTTCCACAGCTAGCACCTGATTCACCTTGTTAACCAATCATCAAACCCTTAACTAGGTGACTCAGGTGTGATAGATCAGGGCTGCAACAACGTGGTGGTCCCTGGGGAGTGGTATGAGAATCACTGACTGTAACGCCCTGGCCATAGAGAGACTTTTATTCTCTATTTTGGTTAGGCCAGGGTGTGACTAGGGTGTGCATTCTAGTTAATTCATTTCTATGTTTTCTGTTTCTATGTTTTGGCTGGGGATGGTTCTCAATTAGGGTCAGCTGTCAGCTGTTCCATCCAGCCAGGACGGGTTGTGCAGGCTCTACCCTCGAGACCTCCAGTGCGCCTCCACGGCCCAGTGTATCCGGTGTCTACTCCCAGAACCAGGCTGCCTATATGTCTCCTCAGCCTGGTTAGCCCTGTGGCAGCTCCACGCACCAGGCTGCCTATATGTCTCCTCAGCCTGGTTAGCCCTGTGGCAGCTCCACGCACCAGGCTGCCTGTATGTCTCCTCAGCCTGGTTAGCCCTGTGGCAGCTCCACGCACCAGGCTGCCTGTATGTCTCCTCAGCCTGGTTAGCCCTGTGGCAGCTCCACGCACCAGGCTGCCTGTATGTCTCCTCCCTCGAGTGATGATCCATGGCACGAAGCCTCCTGCGACGGCCTCCGGTCCGGAACCTCTGGCGACGGCCTCCGGCCCGGAGCCTCCGGCGACGGTCTTCGGTCTGGGGCCTGCAGCGAGGGTCCCCGGTCTGGGGCCTGCAGCGAGGGTCCCCGTACCTGAGGCACCACCAAAGTGGGGGGAGCCAGAGGTGGAGCGGGGTCTGCATCCCGCACCGGAGCAGCCACCGAAGTAGATGCCCACCTGAACCCTCCCTTATAGGTTCAGGCCTGCGGCCTGGGGAGTCCTGTCACGCCCTGACCTTAGAGAGACGTTTTATTTCTCTATTTTGTTAGGTCACGTGGGTGATGTGGGGTGGGCATTCTATGTTTTCTGTCTCTATGTTTTGGCCAGGTATGGTTCTCAGTCAGGGACAGCTGTCTATCGGTGTCTATGATTGGGAATCATACAGCTGTCTATCGTTGTCTCTGATTGGGAACCATACAGCTGTCTATCGTTGTCTCTGATTGGGAACCATACAGCTGTCTATCGTTGTCTCTGATTGGGAACCATACAGCTGTCTATCGTTGTCTCTGATTGGGAACCATACAGCTGTCTATCGTTGTCTCTGATTGGGAACCATACAGCTGTCTATCGTTGTCTCTGATTGGGAACCATACAGCTGTCTATCGTTGTCTCTGATTGGGAACCATACAGCTGTCTATCGTTGTCTCTGATTGGGAACCATACAGCTGTCTATCGTTGTCTCTGATTGGGAACCATACAGCTGTCTATCGTTGTCTCTGATTGGGAACCATACAGCTGTCTATCGTTGTCTCTGATTGGGAACCATACTTCGGCAGCCTGTTTTACCACCTTAGTTTTTGTTGGCGGCATTCAAAACAAAGAGAAATGTACTGTTAGCTAGCCTCTCTAACATTAAAGCTCACCACGCTGACCTTGGTCAGATTGTCTACATTTTCAGATACTAGACATTTCTAATTTAGTCAGAAAGTCATTTTCATTTCAAGTTAAAGTGTACTGTAAGCTAGCCTCTTTAACGTTAAAGTGTACTTAGGGCTCCCGAGTGCTACAGCGGTTGAAAGGCACTGCATCTCAGTGCAAAAGGCGTCACTACAGTCCCTGGTTCGAATCCAGGCTATATCACATCTGGCCTTGATCGGGAGTTGCATAAGGCAGCACACAATTGGCCCAGCGTCATCCGGGTTTGGCGACTGGGGTAGTCCGGTCCAATCTGTAGAAACTATGAGAATAGAAAGGTTCAGAACTTTTGTGAATAATCTCAGCACAGTTGAAAAATATATGGCAAAAATAAATCCAATATGGATGTTAAGAGATGGATGGGAGGAGCTGAAGGGTGGGCCTGATAACAACAACATAACACATGTAAAACACACTGGGTACAGACCTTCCATCTATCTATCTCCAACACACTGGGCACAGACCTTCCATCTATCTATCTCCAACACACTGGGCACAGACCTTCCATCTATCTATCTCCAAACACACTGGACACAGACCTTCCATCTATCTATCTCCAACACACTGGGCACAGACCTTCCATCTATCTATCTCCAAACACACTGGACACAGACCTTCCATCTATCTATCTCCAAACACACTGGACACAGACCTTCCATCTATCTATCTCCAAACACACTGGACACAGACCTTCCATCTATCTATCTCCAAACACACTGGACACAGACCTTCCATCTATCTATCTCCAAACACACTGGGTACAGACCTTCCATCTATCTATCTCCAACACACTGGACACAGACCTTCCATCTATCTATCTCCAACACACTGGACACAGACCTTCCATCTATCTATCTCCAAACACACTGGACACAGACCTTCCATCTATCTATCTCCAACACACTGGGTACAGACCTTCCATCTATCTATCTCCAAACACACTGGACACAGACCTTCCATATATCTATCTCCAAACACACTGGACACAGACCTTCCATCTATCTATCTCCAAACACACTGGACACAGACCTTCCATCTATCTATCTCCAAACACACTGGACACAGACCTTCCATCTATCTATCTCCAAACACACTGGGCACAGACCTTCCATCTATCTATCTCCAAACACACTGGACACAGACCTTCCATCTATCTATCTCCAACACACTGGACACAGACCTTCCATCTATCTATCTCCAAACACACTGGACACAGACCTTCCATCTATCTATCTCCAAACACACTGGACACAGACCTTCCATCTATCTATCTCCAAACACACTGGACACAGACCTTCCATCTATCTATCTCCAAACACACTGGACACAGACCTTCCATCTATCTATCTCCAAACACACTGGACACAGACCTTCCATCTATCTATCTCCAAACACACTGGGCACAGACCTTCCATCTATCTACCTCCAAACACACTGGGCACAGACCTTCCATCTATCTATCTCCAAACACACTGGACACAGACCTTCCATCTATCTATCTCCAACACACTGGACACAGACCTTCCATCTATCTATCTCCAAACACACTGGACACAGACCTTCCATCTATCTATCTCCAACACACTGGACACAGACCTTCCATCTATCTATCTCCAAACACACTGGACACAGACCTTCCATCTATCTATCTCCAAACACACTGGGCACAGACCTTCCATCTATCTATCTCCAACACACTGGACACAGACCTTCCATCTATCTATCTCCAACACACTGGGCACAGACCTTCCATCTATCTATCTCCAAACACACTGGGCACAGACCTTCCATCTATCTATCTCCAAACACACTGGACACAGACCTTCCATCTATCTATCTCCAACACACTGGACACAGACCTTCCATCTATCTATCTCCAAACACACTGGGCACAGACCTTCCATCTATCTATCTCCAACACACTGGGCACAGACCTTCCATCTATCTATCTCCAACACACTGGACACAGACCTTCCATGTATCTATCTCCAAACACACTGGGCACAGACCTTCCATCTATCTATCTCCAAACACACTGGGCACAGACCTTCCATCTATCTATCTCCAAACACACTGGGCACAGACCTTCCATCTATCTATCTCCAAACACACTGGGCACAGACCTTCCATCTATCTATCTCCAACACACTGGGCACAGACCTTCCATCTATCTATCTCCAAACACACTGGACACAGACCTTCCATCTATCTATCTCCAAACACACTGGACACAGACCTTCCATCTATCTATCTCCAAACACACTGGACACAGACCTTCCATCTATCTATCTCCAACACACTGGGCACAGACCTTCCATCTATCTATCTCCAAACACACTGGACACAGACCTTCCATCTATCTATCTCCAAACACACTGGACACAGACCTTCCATCTATCTATCTCCAACACACTGGGCACAGACCTTCCATCTATCTATCTCCAAACACACTGGACATAGACCTTCCATCTATCTATCTCCAAACACACTGGACACAGACCTTCCATCTATCTATCTCCAACACACTGGGCACAGACCTTCCATCTATCTATCTCCAAACACACTGGACACAGACCTTCCATCTATCTATCTCCAAACACACTGGACACAGACCTTCCATCTATCTATCTCCAACACACTGGGCACATACCTTCCATCTATCTATCTCCAAACACACTGGACACAGACCTTCCATCTATCTATCTCCAAACACACTGGACACAGACCTTCCATCTATCTATCTCCAACACACTGGACACAGACCTTCCATCTATCTATCTCCAAACACACTGGACACAGACCTTCCATCTATCTATCTCCAACACACTGGACACAGACCTTCCATCTATCTATCTCCAAACACACTGGACACAGACCTTCCATCTATCTATCTCCAACACACTGGGCACAGACCTTCCATCTATCTATCTCCAACACACTGGACACAGACCTTCCATGTATCTATCTCCAAACACACTGGGCACAGACCTTCCATCTATCTATCTCCAACACACTGGACACAGACCTTCCATCTATCTATCTCCAAACACACTGGGCACAGACCTTCCATCTATCTATCTCCAACACACTGGGCACAGACCTTCCATCTATCTATCTCCAACACACTGGACACAGACCTTCCATGTATCTATCTCCAAACACACTGGGCACAGACCTTCCATCTATCTATCTCCAAACACACTGGGCACAGACCTTCCATCTATCTATCTCCAAACACACTGGGCACAGACCTTCCATCTATCTATCTCCAAACACACTGGGCACAGACCTTCCATCTATCTATCTCCAACACACTGGGCACAGACCTTCCATCTATCTATCTCCAAACACACTGGACACAGACCTTCCATCTATCTATCTCCAAACACACTGGACACAGACCTTCCATCTATCTATCTCCAAACACACTGGACACAGACCTTCCATCTATCTATCTCCAACACACTGGGCACAGACCTTCCATCTATCTATCTCCAAACACACTGGACACAGACCTTCCATCTATCTATCTCCAAACACACTGGACACAGACCTTCCATCTATCTATCTCCAACACACTGGGCACAGACCTTCCATCTATCTATCTCCAAACACACTGGACATAGACCTTCCATCTATCTATCTCCAAACACACTGGACACAGACCTTCCATCTATCTATCTCCAACACACTGGGCACAGACCTTCCATCTATCTATCTCCAAACACACTGGACACAGACCTTCCATCTATCTATCTCCAAACACACTGGACACAGACCTTCCATCTATCTATCTCCAACACACTGGGCACATACCTTCCATCTATCTATCTCCAAACACACTGGACACAGACCTTCCATCTATCTATCTCCAAACACACTGGACACAGACCTTCCATCTATCTATCTCCAACACACTGGACACAGACCTTCCATCTATCTATCTCCAAACACACTGGACACAGACCTTCCATCTATCTATCTCCAACACACTGGACACAGACCTTCCATCTATCTATCTCCAAACACACTGGACACAGACCTTCCATCTATCTATCTCCAACACACTGGGCACAGACCTTCCATCTATCTATCTCCAACACACTGGACACAGACCTTCCATGTATCTATCTCCAAACACACTGGGCACAGACCTTCCATCTATCTATCTCCAAACACACTGGGCACAGACCTTCCATCTATCTATCTCCAAACACACTGGACACAGACCTTCCATCTATCTATCTCCAAACACACTGGGCACAGACCTTCCATCTATCTATCTCCAAACACACTGGACACAGACCTTCCATCTATCTATCTCCAAACACACTGGACACAGACCTTCCATCTATCTATCTCCAAACACACTGGACACAGACCTTCCATCTATCTATCTCCAAACACACTGGACACAGACCTTCCATCTATCTATCTCCAACACACTGGACACAGACCTTCCATCTATCTATCTCCAACACACTGGACACAGACCTTCCATCTATCTATCTCCAAACACACTGGACACAGACCTTCCATCTAACTATCTCCAACACACTGGGCACAGACCTTCCATCTATCTATCTCCAACACACTGGACACAGACCTTCCATCTATCTATCTCCAACACACTGGGCACAGACCTTCCATCTATATCTCTCCAAACACACTGGACACAGACCTTCCATCTATCTATCTCCAAACACACTGGACACAGACCTTCCATCTATCTATCTCCAAACACACTGGACACAGACCTTCCATCTATCTATCTCCAAACACACTGGACACAGACCTTCCATCTATCTATCTCCAACACACTGGACACAGACCTTCCATCTATCTATCTCCAACACACTGGACACAGACCTTCCATCTATCTATCTCCAAACACACTGGACACAGACCTTCCATCTAACTATCTCCAACACACTGGGCACAGACCTTCCATCTATCTATCTCCAACACTGGACACAGACCTTCCATCTATCTATCTCCAAACACACTGGACACAGACCTTCCATCTATCTATCTCCAACAATGGACACAGACCTTCCATCTATCTATCTCCAACACACTGGGCACAGACCTTCCATCTATCTATCTCCAACACTGGACACAGACCTTCCATCTATCTATCTCCAACACACTGGACACAGACCTTCCATCTATCTATCTCCAACACACTGGACACAGACCTTCCATCTATCTATCTCCAAACACACTGGACACAGACCTTCCATCTATCTACCTCCAACACTGGACACAGACCTTCCATCTATCTATCTCCAACACACTGGACACAGACCTTCCATCTATCTATCTCCAAACACACTGGACACAGACCTTCCATCTATCTATCTCCAAACACACTGGACACAGACCTTCCATCTATCTATCTCCAACACACTGGGCACAGACCTTCCATCTATCTATCTCCAAACACACTGGACACAGACCTTCCATCTATATATCTCCAACACACTGGGCACAGACCTTCCATCTATCTATCTCCAACACACTGGGCACAGACCTTCCATCTATCTATCTCCAACACACTGGACACAGACCTTCCATCTATCTATCTCCAACACACTGGGCACAGACCTTCCATCTATCTATCTCCAAACACACTGGACACAGACCTTCCATCTATATATCTCCAACACACTGGGCACAGACCTTCCATCTATCTATCTCCAAACACACTGGACACAGACCTTCCATCTATCTATCTCCAAACACACTGGACACAGACCTTCCATCTATCTATCTCCAAACACACTGGACACAGACCTTCCATCTATCTATCTCCAAACACACTGGACACAGACCTTCCATCTATCTATCTCCAACACACTGGACACAGACCTTCCATCTATCTATCTCCAACACACTGGACACAGACCTTCCATCTATCTATCTCCAAACACACTGGACACAGACCTTCCATCTAACTATCTCCAACACACTGGGCACAGACCTTCCATCTATCTATCTCCAACACACTGGACACAGACCTTCCATCTATCTATCTCCAAACACACTGGACACAGACCTTCCATCTATCTATCTCCAACACACTGGACACAGACCTACCATCTATCTATCTCCAAACACACTGGACACAGACCTTCCATCTATCTATCTCCAAACACACTGGGCACAGACCTTCCATCTATCTATCTCCAAACACACTGGACACAGACCTTCCATCTATCTATCTCCAAACACACTGGACACAGACCTTCCATCTATCTATCTCCAAACACACTGGGCACAGACCTTCCATCTATCTATCTCCAACACACTGGGCACAGACCTTCCATCTATCTATCTCCAAACACACTGGACACAGACCTTCCATCTATCTATCTCCAACACACTGGGCACAGACCTTCCATCTATCTATCTCCAACACACTGGGCACAGACCTTCCATCTATCTATCTCCAAACACACTGGACACAGACCTTCCATCTATCTATCTCCAAACACACTGGACACAGACCTTCCATCTATCTATCTCCAAACACACTGGGCACAGACCTTCCATCTATCTATCTCCAACACACTGGGCACAGACCTTCCATCTATCTATCTCCAAACACACTGGACACAGACCTTCCATCTATCTATCTCCAACACACTGGGCACAGACCTTCCATCTATCTATCTCCAAACACACTGGACACAGACCTTCCATCTATCTATCTCCAACACACTGGGCACAGACCTTCCATCTATCTATCTCCAAACACACTGGACACAGACCTTCCATCTATCTATCTCCAAACACATTGGACACAGACCTTCCATCTATCTATCTCCAAACACACTGGACACAGACCTTCCATCTATCTATCTCCAAACACACTGGACACAGACCTTCCATCTATCTATCTCCAACACACTGGACACAGACCTTCCATCTATCTATCTCCAACACACTGGACACAGACCTTCCATCTATCTATCTCCAAACACACTGGACACAGACCTTCCATCTAACTATCTCCAACACACTGGGCACAGACCTTCCATCTATCTATCTCCAACACACTGGACACAGACCTTCCATCTATCTATCTCCAAACACACTGGGCACAGACCTTCCATCTATCTATCTCCAAACACACTGGGCACAGACCTTCCATCTATCTACCTCCAACACACTGGACACAGACCTACCATCTATCTATCTCCAAACACACTGGACACAGACCTTCCATCTATCTATCTCCAAACACACTGGGCACAGACCTTCCATCTATCTATCTCCAAACACACTGGGTACAGACCTTCCATCTATCTATCTCCAAACACACTGGGCACAGACCTTCCATCTATCTATCTCCAAACACACTGGACACAGACCTTCCATCTATCTATCTCCAAACACACTGGACACAGACCTTCCATCTATCTATCTCCAAACACACTGGACACAGACCTTCCATCTAACTATCTCCAAACACACTGGACACAGACCTTCCATCTATCTATCTCCAAACACACTGGGCACAGACCTTCCATCTATCTATCTCCAAACACACTGGGCACAGACCTTCCATCTATCTATCTCCAAACACACTGGACACAGACCTTCCATCTAACTATCTCCAACACACTGGGTACAGACCTTCCATCTATCTATCTATCTCCAACACACTGGGAACAGACCTTCCATCTATCTATCTCCAACACACTGGGCACAGACCTTCCATCTATCTATCTCCAAACACACTGGACACAGACCTTCCATCTATCTACCTCCAACACACTGGGCACAGACCTTCCATCTATCTATCTCCAAACACACTGGACACAGACCTTCCATCTATCTATCTCCAAACACACTGGACACAGACCTTCCATCTATCTATCTCCAACACACTGGACACAGACCTTCCATCTATCTATCTCCAACACACTGGGCACAGACCTTCCATCTATCTACCTCCAACACACTGGACACAGACCTTCCATCTATCTATCTCCAAACACACTGGACACAGACCTTCCATCTAACTATCTCCAACACACTGGGCACAGACCTTCCATCTATCTATCTCCAAACACACTGGGCACAGACCTTCCATCTATCTATCTCCAACCACACTGGACACAGACCTTCCATCTATCTATCTCCAACACACTGGGCACAGACCTTCCATCTATCTATCTCCAAACACACTGGACTTAGACCTTCCATCTATCTATCTCCAAACACATTGGACACAGACCTTCCATCTATCTATCTCCAAACACACTGGACACAGACCTTCCATCTATCTATCTCCAAACACACTGGACACAGACCTTCCATCTATCTATCTCCAACACACTGGACACAGACCTTCCATCTATCTATCTCCAACACACTGGACACAGACCTTCCATCTATCTATCTCCAAACACACTGGACACAGACCTTCCATCTATCTATCTCCAACACACTGGGCACAGACCTTCCATCTATCTATCTCCAAACACACTGGACACAGACCTTCCATCTATCTATCTCCAAACACATTGGACACAGACCTTCCATCTATCTATCTCCAACACACTGGACACAGACCTTCCATCTATCTATCTCCAAACACACTGGACACAGACCTTCCATCTAACTATCTCCAACACACTGGGCACAGACCTTCCATCTATCTATCTCCAACACACTGGACACAGACCTTCCATCTATCTATCTCCAAACACACTGGGCACAGACCTTCCATCTATCTATCTCCAAACACACTGGGCACAGACCTTCCATCTATCTACCTCCAACACACTGGACACAGACCTACCATCTATCTATCTCCAAACACACTGGACACAGACCTTCCATCTATCTATCTCCAAACACACTGGGCACAGACCTTCCATCTATCTATCTCCAAACACACTGGGTACAGACCTTCCATCTATCTATCTCCAAACACACTGGGCACAGACCTTCCATCTATCTATCTCCAAACACACTGGACACAGACCTTCCATCTATCTATCTCCAAACACACTGGACACAGACCTTCCATCTATCTATCTCCAAACACACTGGACACAGACCTTCCATCTAACTATCTCCAAACACACTGGACACAGACCTTCCATCTATCTATCTCCAAACACACTGGGCACAGACCTTCCATCTATCTATCTCCAAACACACTGGGCACAGACCTTCCATCTATCTATCTCCAAACACACTGGACACAGACCTTCCATCTAACTATCTCCAACACACTGGGTACAGACCTTCCATCTATCTATCTCCAACACACTGGGAACAGACCTTCCATCTATCTATCTCCAACACACTGGGCACAGACCTTCCATCTATCTATCTCCAAACACACTGGACACAGACCTTCCATCTATCTACCTCCAACACACTGGGCACAGACCTTCCATCTATCTATCTCCAAACACACTGGACACAGACCTTCCATCTATCTATCTCCAAACACACTGGACACAGACCTTCCATCTATCTATCTCCAACACACTGGACACAGACCTTCCATCTATCTATCTCCAACACACTGGGCACAGACCTTCCATCTATCTACCTCCAACACACTGGACACAGACCTTCCATCTATCTATCTCCAAACACACTGGACACAGACCTTCCATCTAACTATCTCCAACACACTGGGCACAGACCTTCCATCTATCTATCTCCAAACACACTGGGCACAGACCTTCCATCTATCTATCTCCAACCACACTGGACACAGACCTTCCATCTATCTATCTCCAACACACTGGGCACAGACCTTCCATCTATCTATCTCCAAACACACTGGACTTAGACCTTCCATCTATCTATCTCCAAACACATTGGACACAGACCTTCCATCTATCTATCTCCAAACACACTGGACACAGACCTTCCATCTATCTATCTCCAAACACACTGGACACAGACCTTCCATCTATCTATCTCCAACACACTGGACACAGACCTTCCATCTATCTATCTCCAACACACTGGACACAGACCTTCCATCTATCTATCTCCAAACACACTGGACACAGACCTTCCATCTATCTATCTCCAACACACTGGGCACAGACCTTCCATCTATCTATCTCCAAACACACTGGACACAGACCTTCCATCTATCTATCTCCAAACACATTGGACACAGACCTTCCATCTATCTATCTCCAAACACACTGGACACAGACCTTCCATCTATCTATCTCCAAACACACTGGACACAGACCTTCCATCTATCTATCTCCAACACACTGGACACAGACCTTCCATCTATCTATCTCCAACACACTGGACACAGACCTTCCATCTATCTATCTCCAAACACACTGGACACAGACCTTCCATCTAACTATCTCCAACACACTGGGCACAGACCTTCCATCTATCTATCTCCAACACACTGGACACAGACCTTCCATCTATCTATCTCCAAACACACTGGGCACAGACCTTCCATCTATCTATCTCCAAACACACTGGGCACAGACCTTCCATCTATCTACCTCCAACACACTGGACACAGACCTACCATCTATCTATCTCCAAACACACTGGACACAGACCTTCCATCTATCTATCTCCAAACACACTGGGCACAGACCTTCCATCTATCTATCTCCAAACACACTGGACACAGACCTTCCATCTATCTATCTCCAAACACACTGGGCACAGACCTTCCATCTATCTATCTCCAAACACACTGGGTACAGACCTTCCATCTATCTATCTCCAAACACACTGGGCACAGACCTTCCATCTATCTATCTCCAAACACACTGGACACAGACCTTCCATCTATCTATCTCCAAACACACTGGACACAGACCTTCCATCTATCTATCTCCAAACACACTGGACACAGACCTTCCATCTAACTATCTCCAAACACACTGGACACAGACCTTCCATCTATCTATCTCCAAACACACTGGGCACAGACCTTCCATCTATCTATCTCCAAACACACTGGGCACAGACCTTCCATCTATCTATCTCCAAACACACTGGACACAGACCTTCCATCTAACTATCTCCAACACACTGGGTACAGACCTTCCATCTATCTATCTCCAACACACTGGGAACAGACCTTCCATCTATCTATCTCCAACACACTGGGCACAGACCTTCCATCTATCTATCTCCAAACACACTGGACACAGACCTTCCATCTATCTACCTCCAACACACTGGGCACAGACCTTCCATCTATCTATCTCCAAACACACTGGACACAGACCTTCCATCTATCTATCTCCAAACACACTGGACACAGACCTTCCATCTATCTATCTCCAACACACTGGACACAGACCTTCCATCTATCTATCTCCAACACACTGGGCACAGACCTTCCATCTATCTATCTCCAACACACTGGACACAGACCTTCCATCTATCTATCTCCAAACACACTGGACACAGACCTTCCATCTAACTATCTCCAACACACTGGGCACAGACCTTCCATCTATCTATCTCCAAACACACTGGGCACAGACCTTCCATCTATCTATCTCCAACCACACTGGACACAGACCTTCCATCTATCTATCTCCAACACACTGGGCACAGACCTTCCATCTATCTATCTCCAAACACACTGGACTTAGACCTTCCATCTATCTATCTCCAAACACATTGGACACAGACCTTCCATCTATCTATCTCCAAACACACTGGACACAGACCTTCCATCTATCTATCTCCAAACACACTGGACACAGACCTTCCATCTATCTATCTCCAACACACTGGACACAGACCTTCCATCTATCTATCTCCAACACACTGGGCACAGACCTTCCATCTATCTATCTCCAAACACACTGGACACAGACCTTCCATCTATCTATCTCCAACACACTGGGCACAGACCTTCCATCTATCTATCTCCAACACACTGGACACAGACCTTCCATCTATCTATCTCCAAACACACTGGGCACAGACCTTCCATCTATCTATCTCCAAACACACTGGGCACAGACCTTCCATCTATCTACCTCCAACACACTGGACACAGACCTACCATCTATCTATCTCCAAACACACTGGACACAGACCTTCCATCTATCTATCTCCAAACACACTGGGCACAGACCTTCCATCTATCTATCTCCAAACACACTGGACACAGACCTTCCATCTATCTATCTCCAAACACACTGGGCACAGACCTTCCATCTATCTATCTCCAAACACACTGGGTACAGACCTTCCATCTATCTATCTCCAAACACACTGGGCACAGACCTTCCATCTATCTATCTCCAAACACACTGGACACAGACCTTCCATCTATCTATCTCCAAACACACTGGACACAGACCTTCCATCTATCTATCTCCAAACACACTGGACACAGACCTTCCATCTAACTATCTCCAAACACACTGGACACAGACCTTCCATCTATCTATCTCCAAACACACCGGGCACAGACCTTCCATCTATCTATCTCCAAACACACTGGGCACAGACCTTCCATCTATCTATCTCCAACACACTGGGTACAGACCTTCCATCTATCTATCTCCAAACACACTGGGCACAGACCTTCCATCTATCTATCTCCAAACACACTGGACACAGACCTTCCATCTATCTATCTCCAAACACACTGGACACAGACCTTCCATCTATCTATCTCCAAACACACTGGACACAGACCTTCCATCTATCTATCTCCAACACACTGGACACAGACCTTCCATCTATCTATCTCCAACACACTGGACACAGACCTTCCATCTATCTATCTCCAAACACACTGGACACAGACCTTCCATCTAACTATCTCCAACACACTGGGCACAGACCTTCCATCTATCTATCTCCAACACACTGGACACAGACCTTCCATCTATCTATCTCCAACACACTGGGTACAGACCTTCCATCTATCTATCTCCAACACACTGGGAACAGACCTTCCATCTATCTATCTCCAACACACTGGGCACAGACCTTCCATCTATCTATCTCCAAACACACTGGACACAGACCTTCCATCTATCTACCTCCAACACACTGGGCACAGACCTTCCATCTATCTATCTCCAACACACTGGACACAGACCTTCCATCTATCTATCTCCAAACACACTGGACACAGACCTTCCATCTAACTATCTCCAACACACTGGGCACAGACCTTCCATCTATCTATCTCCAACACACTGGACACAGACCTTCCATCTATCTATCTCCAACACACTGGGTACAGACCTTCCATCTATCTATCTCCAACACACTGGGAACAGACCTTCCATCTATCTATCTCCAACACACTGGGCACAGACCTTCCATCTATCTATCTCCAAACACACTGGACACAGACCTTCCATCTATCTACCTCCAACACACTGGGCACAGACCTTCCATCTATCTATCTCCAAACACACTGGACACAGACCTTCCATCTATCTATCTCCAAACACACTGGACACAGACCTTCCATCTATCTATCTCCAACACACTGGACACAGACCTTCCATCTATCTATCTCCAACACACTGGGCACAGACCTTCCATCTATCTACCTCCAACACACTGGACACAGACCTTCCATCTATCTATCTCCAAACACACTGGACACAGACCTTCCATCTAACTATCTCCAACACACTGGGCACAGACCTTCCATCTATCTATCTCCAAACACACTGGGCACAGACCTTCCATCTATCTATCTCCAACCACACTGGACACAGACCTTCCATCTATCTATCTCCAACACACTGGGCACAGACCTTCCATCTATCTATCTCCAAACACACTGGACTTAGACCTTCCATCTATCTATCTCCAAACACATTGGACACAGACCTTCCATCTATCTATCTCCAAACACACTGGACACAGACCTTCCATCTATCTATCTCCAAACACACTGGACACAGACCTTCCATCTATCTATCTCCAACACACTGGACACAGACCTTCCATCTATCTATCTCCAAAACACTGGACACAGACCTTCCATCTATCTATCTCCAAACACACTGGACACAGACCTTCCATCTAACTATCTCCAACACACTGGGCACAGACCTTCCATCTATCTATCTCCAACACACTGGACACAGACCTTCCATCTATCTATCTCCAAACACACTGGGCACAGACCTTCCATCTATCTATCTCCAAACACACTGGGCACAGACCTTCCATCTATCTACCTCCAACACACTGGACACAGACCTACCATCTATCTATCTCCAAACACACTTGACACAGACCTTCCATCTATCTATCTCCAAACACACTGGGCACAGACCTTCCATCTATCTATCTCCAAACACACTGGACACAGACCTTCCATCTATCTATCTCCAAACACACTGGGCACAGACCTTCCATCTATCTATCTCCAAACACACTGGGTACAGACCTTCCATCTATCTATCTCCAAACACACTGGGCACAGACCTTCCATCTATCTATCTCCAAACACACTGGACACAGACCTTCCATCTATCTATCTCCAAACACACTGGACACAGACCTTCCATCTAACTATCTCCAAACACACTGGACACAGACCTTCCATCTATCTATCTCCAAACACACCGGGCACAGACCTTCCATCTATCTATCTCCAAACACACTGGGCACAGACCTTCCATCTATCTATCTCCAAACACACTGGACACAGACCTTCCATCTAACTATCTCCAACACACTGGGTACAGACCTTCCATCTATCTATCTCCAACACACTGGGCACAGACCTTCCATCTATCTATCTCCAAACACACTGGACACAGACCTTCCATCTATCTATCTCCAAACACACTGGACACAGACCTTCCATCTATCTATCTCCAAACACACTGGACACAGACCTTCCATCTAACTATCTCCAAACACACTGGACACAGACCTTCCATCTATCTATCTCCAAACACACTGGGCACAGACCTTCCATCTATCTATCTCCAAACACACTGGGCACAGACCTTCCATCTATCTATCTCCAAACACACTGGACACAGACCTTCCATCTAACTATCTCCAACACACTGGGTACAGACCTTCCATCTATCTATCTCCAACACACTGGGAACAGACCTTCCATCTATCTATCTCCAACACACTGGGCACAGACCTTCCATCTATCTATCTCCAAACACACTGGACACAGACCTTCCATCTATCTATCTCCAAACACACTGGACACAGACCTTCCATCTATCTATCTCCAACACACTGGACACAGACCTTCCATCTATCTATCTCCAACACACTGGGCACAGACCTTCCATCTATCTACCTCCAACACACTGGACACAGACCTTCCATCTATCTATCTCCAAACACACTGGACACAGACCTTCCATCTAACTATCTCCAACACACTGGGCACAGACCTTCCATCTATCTATCTCCAAACACACTGGGCACAGACCTTCCATCTATCTATCTCCAACCACACTGGACACAGACCTTCCATCTATCTATCTCCAACACACTGGGCACAGACCTTCCATCTATCTATCTCCAAACACACTGGACTTAGACCTTCCATCTATCTATCTCCAAACACATTGGACACAGACCTTCCATCTATCTATCTCCAAACACACTGGACACAGACCTTCCATCTATCTATCTCCAAACACACTGGACACAGACCTTCCATCTATCTATCTCCAACACACTGGACACAGACCTTCCATCTATCTATCTCCAACACACTGGACACAGACCTTCCATCTATCTATCTCCAAACACACTGGACACAGACCTTCCATCTAACTATCTCCAACACACTGGGCACAGACCTTCCATCTATCTATCTCCAACACACTGGACACAGACCTTCCATCTATCTATCTCCAAACACACTGGGCACAGACCTTCCATCTATCTATCTCCAAACACACTGGGCACAGACCTTCCATCTATCTACCTCCAACACACTGGACACAGACCTACCATCTATCTATCTCCAAACACACTGGGCACAGACCTTCCATCTATCTATCTCCAAACACACTGGACACAGACCTTCCATCTATCTATCTCCAAACACACTGGGCACAGACCTTCCATCTATCTATCTCCAAACACACTGGGTACAGACCTTCCATCTATCTATCTCCAAACACACTGGGCACAGACCTTCCATCTATCTATCTCCAAACACACTGGACACAGACCTTCCATCTATCTATCTCCAAACACACTGGACACAGACCTTCCATCTATCTATCTCCAAACACACTGGACACAGACCTTCCATCTAACTATCTCCAAACACACTGGACACAGACCTTCCATCTATCTATCTCCAAACACACCGGGCACAGACCTTCCATCTATCTATCTCCAAACACACTGGGCACAGACCTTCCATCTATCTATCTCCAAACACACTGGACACAGACCTTCCATCTATCTATCTCCAAACACACTGGACACAGACCTTCCATCTATCTATCTCCAACACACTGGACACAGACCTTCCATCTATCTATCTCCAACACACTGGACACAGACCTTCCATCTATCTATCTCCAAACACACTGGACACAGACCTTCCATCTAACTATCTCCAACACACTGGGCACAGACCTTCCATCTATCTATCTCCAACACACTGGACACAGACCTTCCATCTATCTATCTCCAACACACTGGGTACAGACCTTCCATCTATCTATCTCCAACACACTGGGAACAGACCTTCCATATATCTATCTCCAACACACTGGGCACAGACCTTCCATCTATCTATCTCCAAACACACTGGACACAGACCTTCCATCTATCTACCTCCAACACACTGGGCACAGACCTTCCATCTATCTATCTCCAACACACTGGACACAGACCTTCCATCTATCTATCTCCAAACACACTGGACACAGACCTTCCATCTAACTATCTCCAACACACTGGGCACAGACCTTCCATCTATCTATCTCCAACACACTGGACACAGACCTTCCATCTATCTATCTCCAACACACTGGGTACAGACCTTCCATCTATCTATCTCCAACACACTGGGAACAGACCTTCCATCTATCTATCTCCAACACACTGGGCACAGACCTTCCATCTATCTATCTCCAAACACACTGGACACAGACCTTCCATCTATCTACCTCCAACACACTGGGCACAGACCTTCCATCTATCTATCTCCAAACACACTGGACACAGACCTTCCATCTATCTATCTCCAAACACACTGGACACAGACCTTCCATCTATCTATCTCCAACACACTGGACACAGACCTTCCATCTATCTATCTCCAACACACTGGGCACAGACCTTCCATCTATCTACCTCCAACACACTGGACACAGACCTTCCATCTATCTATCTCCAAACACACTGGACACAGACCTTCCATCTAACTATCTCCAACACACTGGGCACAGACCTTCCATCTATCTATCTCCAAACACACTGGGCACAGACCTTCCATCTATCTATCTCCAACCACACTGGACACAGACCTTCCATCTATCTATCTCCAACACACTGGGCACAGACCTTCCATCTATCTATCTCCAAACACACTGGACTTAGACCTTCCATCTATCTATCTCCAAACACATTGGACACAGACCTTCCATCTATCTATCTCCAAACACACTGGACACAGACCTTCCATCTATCTATCTCCAAACACACTGGACACAGACCTTCCATCTATCTATCTCCAACACACTGGACACAGACCTTCCATCTATCTATCTCCAACACACTGGACACAGACCTTCCATCTATCTATCTCCAAACACACTGGACACAGACCTTCCATCTAACTATCTCCAACACACTGGGCACAGACCTTCCATCTATCTATCTCCAACACACTGGACACAGACCTTCCATCTATCTATCTCCAAACACACTGGGCACAGACCTTCCATCTATCTATCTCCAAACACACTGGGCACAGACCTTCCATCTATCTACCTCCAACACACTGGACACAGACCTACCATCTATCTATCTCCAAACACACTGGACACAGACCTTCCATCTATCTATCTCCAAACACACTGGGCACAGACCTTCCATCTATCTATCTCCAAACACACTGGACACAGACCTTCCATCTATCTATCTCCAAACACACTGGGCACAGACCTTCCATCTATCTATCTCCAAACACACTGGGTACAGACCTTCCATCTATCTATCTCCAAACACACTGGGCACAGACCTTCCATCTATCTATCTCCAAACACACTGGACACAGACCTTCCATCTATCTATCTCCAAACACACTGGACACAGACCTTCCATCTATCTATCTCCAAACACACTGGACACAGACCTTCCATCTAACTATCTCCAAACACACTGGACACAGACCTTCCATCTATCTATCTCCAAACACACCGGGCACAGACCTTCCATCTATCTATCTCCAAACACACTGGGCACAGACCTTCCATCTATCTATCTCCAAACACACTGGACACAGACCTTCCATCTAACTATCTCCAACACACTGGGTACAGACCTTCCATCTATCTATCTCCAACACACTGGGAACAGACCTTCCATCTATCTATCTCCAACACACTGGGCACAGACCTTCCATCTATCTATCTCCAAACACACTGGACACAGACCTTCCATCTATCTATCTCCAAACACACTGGGCACAGACCTTCCATCTATCTACCTCCAACACACTGGGCACAGACCTTCCATCTATCTATCTCCAAACACACTGGACACAGACCTTCCATCTATCTATCTCCAAACACACTGGACACAGAGCTTCCATCTATCTATCTCCAACACACTGGACACAGACCTTCAATCTATCTATCTCCAACACACTGGGCACAGACCTTCCATCTATCTACCTCCAACACACTGGACACAGACCTTCCATCTATCTATCTCCAAACACACTGGGCACAGACCTTCCATCTATCTATCTCCAAACACACTGGGCACAGACCTTCCATCTATCTATCTCCAACACACTGGGTACAGACCTTCCATCTATCTATCTCCAACACACTGGGAACAGACCTTCCATCTATCTATCTCCAACACACTGGGCACAGACCTTCCATCTATCTATCTCCAAACACACTGGACACAGACCTTCCATCTATCTACCTCCAACACACTGGGCACAGACCTTCCATCTATCTATCTCCAAACACACTGGACACAGACCTTCCATCTATCTATCTCCAACACACTGGACACAGACCTTCCATCTATCTATCTCCAACACACTGGGCACAGACCTTCCATCTATCTACCTCCAACACACTGGACACAGACCTTCCATCTATCTATCTCCAAACACACTGGACACAGACCTTCCATCTAACTATCTCCAACACACTGGGCACAGACCTTCCATCTATCTATCTCCAAACACACTGGGCACAGACCTTCCATCTATCTATCTCCAACCACACTGGACACAGACCTTCCATCTATCTATCTCCAACACACTGGACACAGACCTTCCATCTATCTATCTCCAAACACACTGGACACAGACCTTCCATCTATCTATCTCCAAACACATTGGACACAGACCTTCCATCTATCTATCTCCAAACACACTGGACACAGACCTTCCATCTATCTATCTCCAAACACACTGGACACAGACCTTCCATCTATCTATCTCCAACACACTGGACACAGACCTTCCATCTATCTATCTCCAACACACTGGACACAGACCTTCCATCTATCTATCTCCAAACACACTGGACACAGACCTTCCATCTAACTATCTCCAACACACTGGGCACAGACCTTCCATCTATCTATCTCCAACACACTGGACACAGACCTTCCATCTATCTATCTCCAAACACACTGGGCACAGACCTTCCATCTATCTATCTCCAAACACACTGGGCACAGACCTTCCATCTATCTACCTCCAACACACTGGACACAGACCTACCATCTATCTATCTCCAAACACACTGGACACAGACCTTCCATCTATCTATCTCCAAACACACTGGGCACAGACCTTCCATCTATCTATCTCCAAACACACTGGACACAGACCTTCCATCTATCTATCTCCAAACACACTGGGCACAGACCTTCCATCTATCTATCTCCAAACACACTGGGTACAGACCTTCCATCTATCTATCTCCAAACACACTGGGCACAGACCTTCCATCTAACTATCTCCAACACACTGGGCACAGACCTTCCATCTATCTATCTCCAAACACACTGGACACAGACCTTCCATCTATCTATCTCCAAACACACTGGGCACATACCTTCCATCTATCTACCTCCAACACACTGGACACAGACCTTCCATCTATCTATCTCCAAACACACTGGACACAGACCTTCCATCTAACTATCTCCAACACACTGGGCACAGACCTTCCATCTATCTATCTCCAAACACACTGGGCACAGACCTTCCATCTATCTATCTCCAACCACACTGGACACAGACCTTCCATCTATCTATCTCCAACACACTGGGCACAGACCTTCCATCTATCTATCTCCAAACACACTGGACACAGAGCTTCCATCTATCTATCTCCAACACACTGGACACAGACCTTCAATCTATCTATCTCCAACACACTGGGCACAGACCTTCCATCTATCTACCTCCAACACACTGGACACAGACCTTCCATCTATCTATCTCCAAACACACTGGGCACAGACCTTCCATCTATCTATCTCCAAACACACTGGGCACAGACCTTCCATCTATCTATCTCCAACACACTGGGTACAGACCTTCCATCTATCTATCTCCAACACACTGGGAACAGACCTTCCATCTATCTATCTCCAACACACTGGGCACAGACCTTCCATCTATCTATCTCCAAACACACTGGACACAGACCTTCCATCTATCTACCTCCAACACACTGGGCACAGACCTTCCATCTATCTATCTCCAAACACACTGGACACAGACCTTCCATCTATCTATCTCCAACACACTGGACACAGACCTTCCATCTATCTATCTCCAACACACTGGGCACAGACCTTCCATCTATCTACCTCCAACACACTGGACACAGACCTTCCATCTATCTATCTCCAAACACACTGGACACAGACCTTCCATCTAACTATCTCCAACACACTGGGCACAGACCTTCCATCTATCTATCTCCAAACACACTGGGCACAGACCTTCCATCTATCTATCTCCAACCACACTGGACACAGACCTTCCATCTATCTATCTCCAACACACTGGACACAGACCTTCCATCTATCTATCTCCAAACACACTGGACACAGACCTTCCATCTATCTATCTCCAAACACATTGGACACAGACCTTCCATCTATCTATCTCCAAACACACTGGACACAGACCTTCCATCTATCTATCTCCAAACACACTGGACACAGACCTTCCATCTATCTATCTCCAACACACTGGACACAGACCTTCCATCTATCTATCTCCAACACACTGGACACAGACCTTCCATCTATCTATCTCCAAACACACTGGACACAGACCTTCCATCTAACTATCTCCAACACACTGGGCACAGACCTTCCATCTATCTATCTCCAACACACTGGACACAGACCTTCCATCTATCTATCTCCAAACACACTGGGCACAGACCTTCCATCTATCTATCTCCAAACACACTGGGCACAGACCTTCCATCTATCTACCTCCAACACACTGGACACAGACCTACCATCTATCTATCTCCAAACACACTGGACACAGACCTTCCATCTATCTATCTCCAAACACACTGGGCACAGACCTTCCATCTATCTATCTCCAAACACACTGGACACAGACCTTCCATCTATCTATCTCCAAACACACTGGGCACAGACCTTCCATCTATCTATCTCCAAACACACTGGGTACAGACCTTCCATCTATCTATCTCCAAACACACTGGGCACAGACCTTCCATCTAACTATCTCCAACACACTGGGCACAGACCTTCCATCTATCTATCTCCAAACACACTGGACACAGACCTTCCATCTATCTATCTCCAAACACACTGGGCACAGACCTTCCATCTATCTACCTCCAACACACTGGACACAGACCTTCCATCTATCTATCTCCAAACACACTGGACACAGACCTTCCATCTAACTATCTCCAACACACTGGGCACAGACCTTCCATCTATCTATCTCCAAACACACTGGGCACAGACCTTCCATCTATCTATCTCCAACCACACTGGACACAGACCTTCCATCTATCTATCTCCAACACACTGGACACAGACCTTCCATCTATCTATCTCCAAACACACTGGACACAGACCTTCCATCTATCTATCTCCAAACACATTGGACACAGACCTTCCATCTATCTATCTCCAAACACACTGGACACAGACCTTCCATCTATCTATCTCCAAACACACTGGACACAGACCTTCCATCTATCTATCTCCAACACACTGGACACAGACCTTCCATCTATCTATCTCCAACACACTGGACACAGACCTTCCATCTATCTATCTCCAAACACACTGGACACAGACCTTCCATCTAACTATCTCCAACACACTGGGCACAGACCTTCCATCTATCTATCTCCAACACACTGGACACAGACCTTCCATCTATCTATCTCCAAACACACTGGGCACAGACCTTCCATCTATCTATCTCCAAACACACTGGGCACAGACCTTCCATCTATCTACCTCCAACACACTGGACACAGACCTACCATCTATCTATCTCCAAACACACTGGACACCGACCTTCCATCTATCTATCTCCAAACACACTGGGCACAGACCTTCCATCTATCTATCTCCAAACACACTGGACACAGACCTTCCATCTATCTATCTCCAAACACACTGGGCACAGACCTTCCATCTATCTATCTCCAAACACACTGGGTACAGACCTTCCATCTATCTATCTCCAAACACACTGGGCACAGACCTTCCATCTATCTATCTCCAAACACACTGGACACAGACCTTCCATCTATCTATCTCCAAACACACTGGACACAGACCTTCCATCTATCTATCTCCAAACACACTGGACACAGACCTTCCATCTAACTATCTCCAAACACACTGGACACAGACCTTCCATCTATCTATCTCCAAACACACCGGGCACAGACCTTCCATCTATCTATCTCCAAACACACTGGGCACAGACCTTCCATCTATCTATCTCCAAACACACTGGACACAGACCTTCCATCTAACTATCTCCAACACACTGGGTACAGACCTTCCATCTATCTATCTCCAACACACTGGGAACAGACCTTCCATCTATCTATCTCCAACACACTGGGCACAGACCTTCCATCTATCTATCTCCAAACACACTGGACACAGACCTTCCATCTATCTATCTCCAAACACACTGGGCACAGACCTTCCATCTATCTACCTCCAACACACTGGGCACAGACCTTCCATCTATCTATCTCCAAACACACTGGACACAGACCTTCCATCTATCTATCTCCAAACACACTGGACACAGAGCTTCCATCTATCTATCTCCAACACACTGGACACAGACCTTCAATCTATCTATCTCCAACACACTGGGCACAGACCTTCCATCTATCTACCTCCAACACACTGGACACAGACCTTCCATCTATCTATCTCCAAACACACTGGGCACAGACCTTCCATCTATCTATCTCCAAACACACTGGGCACAGACCTTCCATCTATCTATCTCCAACACACTGGGTACAGACCTTCCATCTATCTATCTCCAACACACTGGGAACAGACCTTCCATCTATCTATCTCCAACACACTGGGCACAGACCTTCCATCTATCTATCTCCAAACACACTGGACACAGACCTTCCATCTATCTACCTCCAACACACTGGGCACAGACCTTCCATCTATCTATCTCCAAACACACTGGACACAGACCTTCCATCTATCTATCTCCAAACACACTGGACACAGACCTTCCATCTATCTATCTCCAACACACTGGACACAGACCTTCCATCTATCTATCTCCAACACACTGGGCACAGACCTTCCATCTATCTACCTCCAACACACTGGACACAGACCTTCCATCTATCTATCTCCAAACACACTGGACACAGACCTTCCATCTAACTATCTCCAACACACTGGGCACAGACCTTCCATCTATCTATCTCCAAACACACTGGGCACAGACCTTCCATCTATCTATCTCCAAACACACTGGACACAGACCTTCCATCTATCTATCTCCAAACCCACTGGACACAGACCTTCCATCTATCTATCTCCAAACACACTGGACACAGACCTTCCATCTACCTATCTCCAACACACTGGACACAGACCTTCCATCTATCTATCTCCAAACACACTGGACACAGACCTTCCATCTATCTATCTCCAAACACACTGGGCACAGACCTTCCATCTATCTATCTCCAAACACACTGGACACAGACCTTCCATCTATCTATCTCCAAACACACTGGACACAGACCTTCCATCTATCTATCTCCAACACACTGGACACAGACCTTCCATCTATCTACCTCCAACACACTGGACACAGACCTTCCATCTATCTATCTCCAAACACACTGGACACAGACCTTCCATCTATCTATCTCCAAACACACTGGACACAGACCTTCCATCTATCTATCTCCAACACACTGGGCACAGACCTTCCATCTATCTATCTCCAAACACACTGGACACAGACCTTCCATCTATCTATCTCCAAACACACTGGGCACAGACCTTCCATCTATCTACCTCCAACACACTGGGCACAGACCTTCCATCTATCTATCTCCAAACACACTGGACACAGACCTTCCATCTATCTATCTCCAAACACACTGGACACAGAGCTTCCATCTATCTATCTCCAACACACTGGACACAGACCTTCAATCTATCTATCTCCAACACACTGGGCACAGACCTTCCATCTATCTACCTCCAACACACTGGACACAGACCTTCCATCTATCTATCTCCAAACACACTGGGCACAGACCTTCCATCTATCTATCTCCAAACACACTGGGCACAGACCTTCCATCTATCTATCTCCAACACACTGGGTACAGACCTTCCATCTATCTATCTCCAACACACTGGGAACAGACCTTCCATCTATCTATCTCCAACACACTGGGCACAGACCTTCCATCTATCTATCTCCAAACACACTGGACACAGACCTTCCATCTATCTACCTCCAACACACTGGGCACAGACCTTCCATCTATCTATCTCCAAACACACTGGACACAGACCTTCCATCTATCTATCTCCAAACACACTGGACACAGACCTTCCATCTATCTATCTCCAACACACTGGACACAGACCTTCCATCTATCTATCTCCAACACACTGGGCACAGACCTTCCATCTATCTACCTCCAACACACTGGACACAGACCTTCCATCTATCTATCTCCAAACACACTGGACACAGACCTTCCATCTAACTATCTCCAACACACTGGGCACAGACCTTCCATCTATCTATCTCCAAACACACTGGGCACAGACCTTCCATCTATCTATCTCCAAACACACTGGACACAGACCTTCCATCTATCTATCTCCAAACCCACTGGACACAGACCTTCCATCTATCTATCTCCAAACACACTGGACACAGACCTTCCATCTATCTATCTCCAACACACTGGACACAGACCTTCCATCTATCTATCTCCAAACACACTGGACACAGACCTTCCATCTATCTATCTCCAAACACACTGGGCACAGACCTTCCATCTATCTATCTCCAAACACACTGGACACAGACCTTCCATCTATCTATCTCCAAACACACTGGACACAGACCTTCCATCTATCTATCTCCAACACACTGGACACAGACCTTCCATCTATCTACCTCCAACACACTGGACACAGACCTTCCATCTATCTATCTCCAAACACACTGGACACAGACCTTCCATCTATCTATCTCCAAACACACTGGACACAGACCTTCCATCTAACTATCTCCAAACACACTGGACACAGACCTTCCATCTATCTATCTCCAAACACACTGGGCACAGACCTTCCATCTATCTATCTCCAAACACACTGGACACAGACCTTCCATCTATCTATCTCCAAACACACTGGACACAGACCTTCCATCTATCTATCTCCAAACACACTGGACACAGACCTTCCATCTATCTATCTCCAAACACACTGGGCACAGACCTTCCATCTATCTATCTCCAAACACACTGGGTACAGACCTTCCATCTATCTACCTCCAACACACTGGGCACAGACCTTCCATCTATCTATCTCCAAACACACTGGACACAGACCTTCCATCTAACTATCTCCAACACACTGGGTACAGACCTTCCATCTATCTATCTCCAACACACTGGGAACAGACCTTCCATCTATCTATCTCCAACACACTGGGCACAGACCTTCCATCTATCTATCTCCAACACACTGGGCACAGACCTTCCATCTATCTACCTCCAACACACTGGACACAGACCTTCCATCTATCTATCTCCAAACACACTGGACACAGACCTTCCATCTATCTATCTCCAACACACTGGACACAGACCTTCCATCTATCTATCTCCAACACACTGGACACAGACCTTCCATCTATCTATCTCCAAACACACTGGACACAGACCTTCCATCTATCTATCTCCAAACACATTGGGCACAGACCTTCCATCTATCTATCTCCAACACACTGGACACAGACCTTCCATCTATCTATCTCCAAACACACTGGACACAGACCTTCCATCTATCTATCTCCAAACACACTGGACACAGACCTTCCATCTAACTATCTCCAACACACTGGGCACAGACCTTCCATCTATCTATCTCCAACACACTGGACACAGACCTTCCATCTATCTATCTCCAAACACACTGGACACAGACCTTCCATCTATCTATCTCCAAACACACTGGACACAGACCTTCCATCTATCTATCTCCAAACACACTGGACACAGACCTTCCATCTATCTATCTCCAAACACACTGGACACAGACCTTCCATCTATCTATCTCCAAACACACTGGGCACAGACCTTCCATCTATCTATCTCCAAACACACTGGACACAGACCTTCCATCTATCTATCTCCAAACACACTGGACACAGACCTTCCATCTATCTATCTCCAAACACACTGGACACAGACCTTCCATCTATCTATCTCCAAACACACTGGACACAGACCTTCCATCTATCTATCTCCAAACACACTGGACACAGACCTTCCATCTATCTATCTCCAAACACACTGGACACAGACCTTCCATCTATCTATCTCCAAACACACTGGACACAGACCTTCCATCTATCTATCTCCAAACACACTGGACACAGACCTTCCATCTATCTATCTCCAACACACTGGGCACAGACCTTCCATCTATCTATCTCCAAACACATTGGACACAGACCTTCCATCTATCTATCTCCAAACACACTGGACACAGACCTTCCATCTATCTATCTCCAAACACACTGGACACAGACCTTCCATTTACATTTACATTTACGTCATTTAGCAGACGCTCTTATCCAGAGCGACTTACAAATTGGTGAATTCACCTTCTGACATCCAGTGGAACAGCCACTTTACAATAGTGCATCTAAATCATTAAGGGGGAGGGGGGGGGGGTGTGAGAAGGATTACTTATCCTATCCTATCCATCTATCTATCTCCAACACACTGGGCACAGACCTTTCATCTATCTATAGGCTTGCTCCTACCTATCTTTCCAATTTGGTCCTGCTGTACATACCTACACGTATGCTACGGTCACAAGGCACAGGCCTCCTAATTGTCCCTAGAATTTCTAAGTAAACAGCAGGAGGCAGGGCTTTCTCCTATAGAGCTCAATTTTTATGGAATGGTCTGCCTACCCATGTGAGAGACGCAGACTCGGTCTCAACCTTTAAGTCTTTACTGAAGACTCATCTCTTCAGTGGGTCATATGATTGAGTGTAGTCTGGCCCAGGAGTGTGAAGGTGAACGGAAAGGCTCTGGAGCAACGAACCGCCCTTGTTGTCTCTGCCTGGCCGGTTCCCCTCTCTCCGCTGGAATTCTCTGCCTCTAACCCTATTACAGGGGCTGAGTCACTGGCTTAGTGGTGCTCTTCCATGCCATCCCTAGGAGGGGTGCGTCACTTGAGTGGGTTGAGTTCGCTGATGTGGTCTTCCTGTCTGGGTTGGCGCCCCCCCTTGGGTTGTGCCGTGACAGAGATCTTTGTGGGCTTTGTCTTTTTCCTTGCCTCAGGATAGTAAGTTGGTGGTTGAAGATATCCCTCTAGTGGTGGGGGGACTGTGCTTTGGCAAAGTGGGTGGGGTTATATCCTTCCTGTTTGCCTCTGTCCGGGGGTATCATGGGATGGGGCAACAGTGTCTCCTGATCCATCCTGTCTCAGCCTCCAGTATTTATGCTGCAGTAGTTTATGTGTCGGGGGGCTAGGATCAGTCTGTTATATCTTCTGTCTTATCCGGTGTCCTGTGTGAATTTAAGTGTGCTCTGTCTAATTCTCTCTTTCTTTCTCTCTCTAACTCTCAGGACCTGAGCCCTAGGACCATGCCTCAGGACTACTTGGCCTGATGACTCCTTGCTGTCCCCCGTCCCCCTGGCCGTGCTGCTGCTCCAGTTTCAACTGTTCTGCCTGCGGCTAGGGAACCCTGACCTGTTCACCAGACGTGCTACCTGTCCCAGACCTGCTGTCCCAGACCTACTCTCTTGAGACAGCAGGAGCGGTAGAGATACTCTGAAAGATTGGCTATGAAAAGCCAACTGACATTTACTCCTGAGGTGCTGACCTGTTGCACCCTCGACTACTACTGTGATTATCATTATTTGACCCTGCTGGTATGAACATTTGAACATCTTGGCCATGTTCTGTTATAATCTCCACCAGGCACAGCCAGAAGAGGACTGGCCACCCCTCATAGCCTGGTTCCTCTCTAGGCTTCTTCCTAGTTTCTGGCCTTTCTAGGGAGTTTTTCCTAGCCACCGTGCTTCTACACCTGCTGTTTGGGGTTTTAGGCTGGGTTTCTGTACAGCACATTGTGACATCAGCTGATGTAAGAAGGGCTTTATAAATAACTTTGATTTGATCTATCGCAAAACACACTGGAAGGCACAGACCTTCCATCTACCTAATCTCCACCACAGATCTTATTCTGTTCAGAAACCTGCTCTAAGATTGTTTGCCCAGGCAGCCAGAGCTGAGGACCTCGTCAGGGACCTCAAGGTTCAAACTCCAACCATATGTTCTGTTCTCCAATGTTCCACTATGATGCCCTGCAGAGAGAGATGTGAGAGACTGATAGGAACATTCACAGGGTTCTGACGTTCTGATAATGACGTTCTGACATTCCAAAGGTTCTGAGGGTTCTGTGCCAACGTTACACGGACTTATGAGGGGAACCCCTCCCCAATTAAACATCAGGCCCGTATGTCTCTATGCACACACACACACACACACACACAAACGCACGCACGCACTCACACACACACACACACACACACACACACACACACACACACACGCACGCACAGACACACACACACACACACACACACACCCAGTCTTGTTTAACTAACCTTATGGGGACACGCAAACCACTCAAAATCTAATTTTCCCTAACCCCTACCCCTAACCCTTAACCCTAACCCTTAACCCTAATTCTAACCTTAACACTAATTCTAACCCTAATTCTAATTCCCTAACCCTAATTCTAATTCTAACCCCCTAGAAATAGCATTTGATGTTGTGGGAACTAACAAAACACACACACTCCAACCCCTCCCCCTACACTCCAACCCCTCCCCCTAAACACCAACACATCCCAGTCACTTCATTAATCTACAGAAGAGAGGGGAGGAGAAGAGGAGAGGGGAGGAGAAGAAGAGAGTGGAGGCGAAGAGGAGAGGGGAGGAGAAGAGAAGAGGAGAGGGGAGGAGAAGAGGAGAAGGGAGGAGAAGAGAGTGGAGGAGAAGAGGAGAAGTGGAGAGGAGGAGAAGAGAGTGGAGGAGAAGAGGAGAGGGGAGGAGAAGAGGAGAGGGGAGGAGAAGAGGAGAGGGGAGGAGAAGAGAAGAGGAGAGGGGAGGAGAAGAGGAGAGGGGAGGAGAAGAGAGTGGAGGAGAAGAGGAGAGGGGAGGAGAAGAGAAGAGGGGAGGAGAAGATGAGAGGTGAGGAGAAGAGGACAGGGGAGGAGAAGAGGAGAAGTGGAGAGGGGAGGAGAAATGGGGAGGAGAAGAGGAGAGGTGAGTAGAAGAGGAGTGTAAGAAGTTATTCTCACAGATGACTACCTGTGATGACATCACGGCGAGATTCTGACTACGTCCCAAATGGCACCCCATTCCCTATATAGTGCACTACTTTAGACCAGAACCCTATGGGCCGTAGCCCCCTATTCCCTATATAGTGCATTACGTAAGACCAGAGCCCTATGGGCCGTAGCCCCCTATTCCCTATATAGTGCACTACTTTAGACCAGAGCCCTATGGTCCGTAGCACCCTATTCCCTATATAGTGCACTACTTTAGACCAGAGACCTATGGTCCGTAGCACCCTATTCCCTATATAGTGCACTACTTTAGACCAGAGACCTATGGGCCGTAGCACCCTATTCCCTATATAGTGCACTACTTTAGACCAGAGCCCTATGGGCCGTAGCACCCTATTCCCTATATAGTGCACTACTTTAGACCAGAAACCTATGGGCCGTAGCACCCTATTCCCTATATAGTGCACTACTTTAGACCAGAAACCTATGGGCCGTAGCACCCTATTCCCTGTATAGTGCACTACTTTTCTATGGCCTCCGGTCAAATGTAGTGCATTGTATATGGTGCCATTTGGGACTCAGCCCTGTTAGACTCTGAGGAAGGTTAAAGACCATGAAATACACCAAGGATCCTCCAGACACACCCCCTCTCCCCCTCCGCTCTACTGTCACCCTCTACTCCCAACCCCACTGATTACTGTGTTTCCAACAGTCGTGATCTTCTGTAAACAATCTCTGTTTTCATTATCTTTTAAACTGATTATCTCTATGAATGTAAGTTTCCAGTTCTGGTCTAAAACTGCAGAAGAAACAACAGAGGCCATATTGATGCCAGCTGCTGCAGCTACATGATCTTACAAGGGAAGGGGGGATACACCTAGAGAGAGAGGGAAGGAGAGAGAGGGAAGGAGAGAGAAGGAGGGATACACCTAGAGAGAGAGGGAAGGAGGGATACACCTAGAGAGAGAGGGAAGGAGAGAGAGGGAAGGAGAGAGAGTGATGGAGAGAGAAGGAGGGATACACCTAGAGAGAGAGGGAAGGAGAGAGAGGGAAGGAGAGGGAGTGATGGAGAGAGAAGGAGGGATACACCTAGAGAGAGAGGGAAGGAGAGAGAGGGAAGGAGAGAGAGTGATGGAGAGAGAAGGAGGGATACACCTAGAGAGAGAGGGAAGGAGAGAGAGGGAAGGAGAGAGAGGGATGAGAGAGAAGGAGGGATACACCTAGAGAGAGAGGGAAGGGGAGAGAGGGAAGGAGAGAGAGTGATGGAGAGAGAGGGATGGAGAGAGAGGGAAGGAGAGAGAGAAGGAGGGAGGGAGGAAAGGAAGGAGGGATACACCTAGAGAGAGAGAGGGGAGGAGAGAGAGTGATGGAGAGAGAGGGAATGAGGGATACACCTAGAGAGAGAGGGAAGGAGAGAGAGTGATGGAGAGAGAGGGATGGAGAGAGAGGGAAGGAGAGAGAGAAGGAGGGAGGGAGGGAAGGAAGGAGGGATACACCTAGAGAGAGAGGGAATGAGGGATACACCTAGAGAGAGAGGGAAGGAGAGAGAGTGATGGAGAGAGAAGGAGGGAGAGAGAGAAGGAGGGAGGGAGGAAAGGAAGGAAGGATACACCTAGAGAGAGAGGGAAGGAGATAGAGAAGGAGGGAGGGAAGGAAGGAGGGATACACCTAGAGAGAGAGAGGGGAGGAGAGAGAGAAGGAGGGAGGGAAGGAAGGAGGGATACACCTAGAGAGAGAGAGGGAAGGAGGGATACACCTAGAGAGAGAAAGGGAAGGAGAGAGAGGGATGGAGAGAGAGGGAATGAGGGATACACCTAGAGAGAGAGGGAAGGAGAGAGAGGGAATGAGGGATACACCTAGAGAGAGAGGGAAGGAGAGAGAGGGAAGGAGAGAGAAGGAGGGATACACCTAGAGAGAGAGGGAAGGAGAGAGAGAAGGAGGGAGGGAGGAAAGGAAGGAAGGATACACCTAGAGAGAGAGGGAAGGAGATAGAGAAGGAGGGAGGGAAGGAAGGAGGGATACACCTAGAGAGAGAGGGAAGGAGGGAGAGGAGGAGGGAGGGAAGGAAGGAGGGATACACCTAGAGAGAGAGGGAAGGAGAGAGAGGGAAGGAGAGAGGAGGGATACACCTAGAGAGAGAGGGAAGGAGATAGAGAAGGAGGGAGGGAAGGAAGGAGGGATACACCTAGAGAGAGAGGGAAGGAGAGAGAGGAGGAGGGATACACCTAGAGAGAGAGCGAAGGAGGGATACACCTAGAGAGAGAGATGGAAGGAGAGAGAGGAGGAGGGATACACCTAGAGAGAGAAGGAGGTAGGGAAGGAGGGATACACCTAGAGAGAGAGGGAAGGAGGGAAGGAAGGAGGGATACACCTAGAGAGAGAAGGAAGGAGGGAAGGAAGGAGGGATACACCTAGAGAGAGAAGGAGGTAGGGAAGGAGGGATACACCTAGAGAGAGAGGGAAGGAGAGAGAGGAGGAGGGATACACCTAGAGAGAGAGCGAAGGAGGGATACACCTAGAGAGAGAAGGAGGTAGGGAAGGAGGGATACACCTAGAGAGAGAGCGAAGGAGGGATACAACTAGAGAGAGAGATGAAAGGAGAGAGAGGAGGAGGGATACACCTAGAGAGAGAGCGAAGGAGGGATACACCTAGAGAGAGAGCGAAGGAGGGATACAACTAGAGAGAGAGATGAAAGGAGAGAGAGGAGGAGGGATACACCTAGAGAGAGAGCGAAGGAGGGATACACCTAGAGAGAGAAGGAGGTAGGGAAGGAGGGATACACCTAGAGAGAGAGGGAAGGAGTGATACACCTAGAGAGAGAGAGAAGGAGAGAGAGAAGGGGGAGGGAAGGAGGGATACACCTAGAGAGAGAGGGAAGGAGAGAGAGAAGGAGTGAGGGAAGGAAGGAGGGATACACCTAGAGAGAGAGGGAAGGAGTGATACACCTAGAGAGAGAGGGAAGGAGAGAGAGAAGGAGGGAGGGAGGGAGGGAAGGAAGGAGGGATACACCTAGAGAGAGAGCTAGGAGAGAGAGAAGGAGGGAGGGAAGGAAGGAGGGATACACCTAGAGAGAGAGGGAAGGAGAGAGGGAGGGAGGGAGGGAGGGAGGGAGGGAGGGAGGGAGGGAGGGAGGGAGGGAGGGAGGGAGGGAGGGAGGGAGGGAGGGAGGGAGGGAGGGAGGGAGGGAGGGAGGGAGGAAGGAAGGAGGGATACACCTAGAGAGAGAGGGAAGGAGAGAGAGAAGGAGGGAGGGAAGGAAGGAGGGATACACCTAGAGAGAGAGGGAAGGAGGGATACACCTAGAGAGAGAGGGAAGGAGGGAGGGAAGGAGTGATACACCTAGAGAGAGAGGGAAGGAGGGATACACCTAGAGAGAAGGAAGGAGGGAGGGAAGGAGTGATACACCTAGAGAGAGAGGGAAGGAGAGAGAGAAGGAGGGATATAGGGAAAGAGAGAAGGAAGGAGAGATACACCTAGAGAATAAGGAAAGGAGAGAGGGAGGGAGAGGGAAAGAGCTGAGATACATAGAGGGAGAGAATGAGAGGGAGGGAGAGAGGGAAGGAGGGAGAGAGAGACAGATGGAAGGAGCTGAGATACATAGAGGGAGAGAGGGAGGAAGAGAGGGAAGGAGAGAGGGAGGGGGAGAGAGATGGAGACTGAGATACACAGAGGGAGAGGAGACAGGGCATGAGAGAGGTAAGGAGAGAGGGAAGGGGAGAAGGAGAGAGGGATGGAGAGAAGGAGGGAGAGAAGGAGAGAGAGAGGGAAGGGGAGAGGGAGAGAGAGGGAAGGGGAGAAGGAGAGAGGGATTGAGAGAAGGCAGGAGAGAGGGATGGAGAGAGGGATGGGGAGAAGGAGAAAGGGATGGAGAGAGGGAGGGAGAGAGGGAGCGAGAGTCTGCATTAAGAATGCTTCGTAAAGCTCCATGCTTGTTCAGTATGACAGCCATTGGATCAACAGATACCCTTCAGGGTTATCCTAAACCATGCTTGTGGTTTTGCACAATATGCTGTTGATTGTATTCAGAACTAACCAAGGGGTAAACAGACGTCTAGACTGTTTTCTCTCAGGCTGCGAGCTCTGGGAATGACAGACAGCTTGGCAACATGGCCATGATAATACACCATACAAACATGACACACACACACACAAACACATAAACACAAACACACAACCACACACACTCACACATTCACACACATACACACAGACACACAACCACACATACAACCACACACAACCACACACAAACACACACACACACACACGCATAAACACAAACACACAACCACACACACAAACACATACACACACACACACACATACATACACACAGACACACAACCACACACACATTCACACAGACACACAACCACACACATACACACACATACACAAAGACATAAACACAAACACACAACCACACAAATCAAATCAATCATATTAAATTTTATTGGTCACATACACATGGTTACCAGATGTTAATGTGAGTGTAACGAAATGCTTGTGCTTCTAGCTCCGACAATGCAGTAATATCTAACAAGTAATCTAACAATTCACCAACAACTACCTTATACACTCAAATCTAAAGGAGGGAATGAGAATAAGTACATATAAATATATGGATGAGCGATGGCCGAACGGCATAGGCAAGATGCAGTAGATGGTATCGAGTACAGTATGTACATATGAGATGAGTATGTAAACAAAGTGGCATAGTTTAAAGTGGCTAGTGATACATGTATTACATAAAGATGCAGTAGATGATATAGAGAACAGTATATACATATACATATGAGATGAATAATGTAGGGTATGTAAACATTATATTAAGTAGCATTGTTTAAAGTGGCTGGTGATATATTTTACATCAATTCCCATCAATTCTCATTATTAAAGTGGCTGGAGTTGAGTCAGTGTCATTGTGTTGGCAGCAGCCACTCAATGTTAGTGGTGGCTGTTTAACAGTCTTATGGCCTTGAGATAGAAGCTGTTTTTCAGTCTCTTGGTCCCAGCTTTGATGCACCTGTACTGACCTGGTTGATGTTGATGATCCTTGATGATCCTTGATGATCTTTATGGCCTTCCTGTAACATCGGGTGTTGTAGGTGTCCACACATAAACACAACCACACACATAAACACAACCACAAACATAAACACAAACACAAACATAAACACACACAACCACACACACACACACACACACACACACACGCGCAACCACACACACATAAACACAAACACACACAACCACACACACAAACACAAACAAACACACACAAACACAAACTGTCACGGCTTTCGTTGTGGGAAGGAGGAGCGGACCAAAAGGCCGCAAAACCTGAACCTATCGGGGAGGGTCTGGGTGGGCATCTGTCCGCGGTGGCGGCTCGGGTGATGGACGTGGCCCCCACTTCACCGTAGTCCTCCCCCACCTTGTCCGCTTCCGTGACCTCCTAGCCACGGCAAGCCTACTAAATAACACGGGACAGAGGGGCAGCTCAGGACAGAGGGGCAGCTCAGGACAGAGGGGCAGCTCGGGACAGAGGGGCAGCTCAGGACAGAGGGGCAGCTCGGGACAGAGGGGCAGCTCGGGACAGAGGGGCTCCTCAGACTCCGGCAGCAGCGCCGGACAGGCGGGAGACTCCGGCAGCAGCGGAGAGGAGGAAGGCTCTGGCAGATCCTGGCTGACTGGCGGATCTGGAAGAGTCTGGCTGACTGGCGGATCTGGAAGAGTCTGGCTGACTGGCGGATCTGGAAGAGTCTGGTTGACTGGCAGATCTGGAAGAGTCTGGTTGACTGGCAGATCTGGAAGAGTCTGGCTGACTGGCGGATCTGGAAGAGTCTGGTTGACTGGCAGATCTGGAAGAGTCTGGTTGACTGGCAGATCTGGAAGAGTCTGGCTGACTGGCGGATCTGGAAGAGTCTGGTTGACTGGCAGATCTGGAAGAGTCTGGTTGACTGGCAGATCTGGAAGATTCTGGCTGACTGGCGGATCTGGAAGAGTCTGGCTGACTGGCGGATCTGGAAGATTCTGGCTGACTGGCGGATCTGGAAGAGTCTGGCTGACTGGCAGATCTGGAAGAGTCTGGTTGACTGGCAGATCTGGAAGAGTCTGGTTGACTGGCAGATCTGGAAGAGTCTGGTTGACTGGCAGATCTGGAAGAGTCTGGCTGACTGGCAGATCTGGAAGAGTCTGGCTGACTGGCGGATCCTGGCAGACTGACGGCTCTGGCTGCTCCATGCTGACTGGTGGCTCTGGCTGCTCCATACAGATTGGCAGCTCTGGCGGCTTCTTGCAGAACTGGCAGCTCTGGCTGCTCCATGCAGACTGGCAGCTCTGGCAGCTCCTTGCAGACTGGCAGCTCCTTGCAGACTGACAGCTCCTTGCAGACTGGCAGCTCCTTGCAGACTGGCAGCTCCTTGCAGACTGGCAGCTCCATGCAGACTGGCAGCTACGGCTGCTCCATGCAGACTGGCAGTTCTGGCTGCTCCATGCAGACTGACAGCTCTGGCTGCTCCATGCAGACTGGCAGCTCTGGCTGCTCCATGCAGGCTGGCAGCTCAGGCTGCTCCATGCAGGCTGGCAGCTCTGGCTGCTCCATGCAGGCTGGCAGCTCTGGCTGCGCTGAACAGGCAGGAGACTCCGGCAGCGCTGTAGAGGAGGAAGGCTCTGGCTGCGCTGAACAGGCGGGAGATTCCGGCAGCGCAGGAGAGGAGAAAGGCACCAGTAGCGCTGGAGAGGCAAGGCGCACTGTAGGCCTGATGCGTGGTGCTGGCACTGGTGGTACTGGGCCGAGGATACTCACAGGAAGCCTGGTGCGGAGAGCTGCCACCGGAGGACTGATGTGTGGAGTTGGCACTGGATAGACCGGACCGTGCAGGCGCACTGGAGCTCTTGAGCACCGAGCCTGCCCAACCTTACCTGGCTCGATGCCCACTCGAGCCCAGCCAATACGAGGAGCTGGTATGTACCGCGCCGGGCTATGCACCCGCATTGGAGACACTGTGCGCTCCACAGCATAACACGGTGCCTGCCCGGTCTCTTTAGCCCCCCGGTAAGCACAGGAAGTTTGCGCAGGTCTCCTACCTGGCGTAGCCCTACTCCCTGTGAGCCACCCCAAGAATTTTTTGGGGCTGACTCTCGGGCTTCCTTCCGCGCCGCCGTGCTTGCTGCGCCATCTCCATTCTCCTATAACCCTCTTCGCACTGCTCCAGTGAATCCCAGGCGGGCTCCGGCACTCTCCCCGGGTCGACCGCCCACCTGTCTATTTCCTCCCAAGTATTGTAGTCCCGATATTGTTGCTCCTGCTGCTGCTGTTGCTTCTCCTCATACCAGCGCCTCTCAGCTCTCGCCGCCTCCAGTTCTTCTTTGGGGCGCCGATATTCTCCAGGATGATCCCAGGGTCCTTCTCAAAACAATTCATCCTCCCATGTCCATTCCTCTTTTTGTTGCTCCTGCTGTTGCTTTTGCCTGTTACCACGCCGCTTGGTCCTGTTGTGGTGGCTGATTCTGTCACGGCTTTCGTTGTGGGAAGGAGGAGCGGACCAAAATGCAGCGTAGTTGTGATTCCTTTTATTTAATAAGGAAACTATACAAGATTAAACTAACAAAATAACAAATGTACGAAAACCGAAAACAGCCCTATCTGGTGCAAAACACAGAGACAGGAACAAATCACCCACAAACACACAGTGAAACCCAGGCTACCTAAATATGGTTCCCAATCAGAGACAATGACTAACACCTGCCCCTGATTGAGAACCATATCAGGCCAGACATAGAATAGACAAACAAGACATCCAACATAGAATGCCCACTCAGATCACACCCTGACCAACCAAAACATAGAAACATACAAAATAAAATATGGTCAAGGTGTGACACAAACACACACAACCACACACACAAACACAAACACACACATAAACACAAACACATAAACACACAACCACACACCCATATACACACACATATACATCCACTCGTTACTGGTACTTCCTGTCTATAGCCATGTTATTACCTGGTACTCCCTGTATATAGCCATGTTATTACCTGGTACTCCCTGTATATAGCCATGTTATTACCTGGTACTCCCTGTATATAGCCATGTTATTAACTGGTACTTCCTGCATATAGCCATGTTATTACCTGGTACTCCCTGTATATAGCCATGTTATTACCTGGTACTCCCTGTATATAGTCATGTTATTACCTCCCTGTATATAGCCATATTATTACCTGGTACTCCCTGTATATAGCCATGTTATTACCTGGTACTCCCTGTATATAGCCATGTTATTCCCTGGTACTTCCTGTATATAGCCATGTTATTACCTGGTACTCCCTGTATATAGCCATGTTATTACCTGGTACTCCCTGTATATAGCCATGTTATTACCTGGTACTTCCTGTATATAGCCATGTTATTACCTGGTACTCCCTGTATATAGCCATGTTATTACCTGGTACTCCCTGTATATAGCCATGTTATTACCTGGTACTTCCTGTATATAGCCATGTTATTACCTGGTACTCCCTGTATATAGCCATGTTATTACCTGGTACTCCCTGCATATAGCTATGTTATTACCTGGTACTTCCTGTATATAGACATTTACATTTACATTTAAGTCATTTAGCAGACGCTCTTATCCAGAGCGACTTACAAATTGGTGAATTCACCTTCTGACATCAGTGGAACAGCCACTTTACAATAGTGCATCTAAATCATTTAAGGGGGGGGGGTGAGAAGGATTACTTTATCCTATCCTAGGTATTCCTTGAAGAGGTGGGGTTTCAGGTGTCTCCGGAAGGTGGTGATTGACTCCGCTGTCCTGGCGTCGTGAGGGAGTTTGTTCCACCATTGGGGGGCCAGAGCAGCGAACAGTTTTGACTGGGCTGAGCGGGAACTGGCGTAGCCATGTTATTACCTGGTACTCCCTGTTTATAGCCATGTTATTACCTGGTACTTCCTGTTTATAGCCATGCTATTGTATTAATGTGTTACTATTTCCTTGATTTATTTTTTTAGTCTTTCTTTTTAACTCCACTGTTGGTTAAGGGCTTGTAAGACAGCGTTTCACCGCAAAGTCAACACCTGTTTGTATTCGGCCTATGTGACCAATACAAATGTTATGTGGTTGTCTCGCCTTGCTGTCTTGAGATGAATGCGGTAGCTGTGTGTCTCTCTGGATGGGAGTGTCTGCTGAATGGATAAATGGTCATCTAAATATAGTGCTATGTATATTTATGTGTATCATTATGTATGTAATTTGTTGTGTTGTATCCTGTTTGGACCACATACATATTTCACATTTTGTTGTATTACAGCCAGAATTCAAAATGGATGCCACAGATTTGTTCTCATCCATCTACACTCAGTACCCCATAAAAACAAAGTGAAAACGTGTTTTTAGACATTTTTGCTGTAATGCCCAGAGTGTAGTGGAGGAAGAAGTCAGGCGCAGGAAACAGAGAGTTCAAGGTAGCGATGCTTTTAATTCACCACACCGGTGAAAACGACGCCACCCCAACGCCCCAAAACATGGGGATCTAAACAGTACAGAACACGGACAACCGTGACTTACAGAACGACAGAGTAATCACACACCCAGCAGGCGGGCCGGCTGGATAATAAAGCCCAACCAATTAACTAAACACAGGTGTAACTAATCAACAGACAAGGGGGAAAAAAAGATCAGTGGCAGCTTGTAGGCTGGTGACGACGACCGCCGAGCGCCGCCCGGTGACGACGACCGCCTAGCGCCACCCGGTGACGAGGACCGCCGAGCGCCACCCGGTGACGACGACCGCCGAGCGCCACCTGGACAGGAAGGGGAGCCACCTTCGGTAGGAGTCGTGACATTGAAAATCAAATACAGAAATATCTCATTTACGTAAATTTTCACACCTCTGAGTCAATACATGTTAGAATTACCTTTGGCGGTGATTACACCTGGGTAAGTCTCGAAGAGCTTTACACACCTGGGTAAGTCTCGAAGAGCTTTACACACCTGGGTAAGTCTCGAAGAGTTTTACACACCTGGATTGTACAATATTTGCACATTCTTCTTTACATTCTTCAAGCTCTGTCAAGCTGGTTGTTGATCATTGCTAGACAGCCATCTTCAAGTCTTGCCATAGATTGTCGAGACGATTTAAGTCAAAACTGTAACTTAGCCAGGAACATTCAATGTCGTCTTGGTAAGCAACTCCAGTGTATATTTGACCTTGTGTTTTAGGTTATAGTCCTGCTGAAATGTGAATTCCCCCCCCCCCACCCCAAAAAAAGCAGACTGAACCAGGTTTTCCTCAAGGATTTTGCTCTATTCAGTTTCTTTTTATCCTAAAAAACTCCCCAGTACTTGCCGTTGACAAGCATAGCCATAACATGATGCAGCCACCACCTTTAAAACATGAAGTGGGACTCAGTGATGTGTTGTGGTGCTTTTTTCAGTACAAAACTCTTTGCCACATTTTGTTGCTGTATTACTTTAGTGCCTATTTTTATTCTGTGCAGGCTAGTATAGCCATTAAACTCTGTCATTTAGGTTAGTATTGTGGAGTAACTACAATGTTGTTGGTCCATCCTCAGTTATCTCCTATCACAGCCATTAAACTCTGTCATTTAGGTTAGTATTGTGGAGTAACTACAATGTTGTTGATCCATCCTCAGTTTTCTCCCATCACAGCCATTAAACTCTGTCATTTAGGTTAGTATTGTGGAGTAACTACAATGTTGTTGGTCCATCCTCAGTTATCTCCTATCACAGCCATTAAACTCTGTCATTTAGGTTGGTATTGTGGAGTAACTACAATGTTGTTGATCCATCCTCAGTTATCTCCTATCACAGCCATTCAACTCTGTCATTTATGTTAGTATTGTGGAGTAACTACAATGTTGTTGATCCATCCTCAGTTATCTCCTATCACAGCCATTAAACTCTGTCATTTAGGTTAGTATTGTGGAGTAACTACAATGTTGTTGGTCCATCCTCAGTTATCTCCTATCACAGCCATTAAACTCTGTCATTTAGGTTAGTATTGTGGAGTAACTACAATGTTGTTGGTCCATCCTCAGTTATCTCCTATCACAGCCATTAAACTCTGTCATTTAGGTTAGTATTGTGGAGTAACTACAATGTTGTTGATCCATCCTCAGTTATCTCTTATCACAGCCATTAAACTCTGTCATTTAGGTTAGTATTGTGGAGTAACTACAATGTTGTTGATCCATCCTCAGTTATCTCCTATCACAGCCATTAAACTCTGTCATTTAGGTTAGTATTGTGGAGTAACTACAATGTTGTTGATCCATCCTCAGTTATCTCCTATCACAGCCATTAAACTCTGTCATTTAGGTTAGTATTGTGGAGTAACTACAATGTTGTTGATCCATCCTCAGTTATCTCATATCACAGCCATTAAACTCTGTCATTTAGGTTAGTATTGTGGAGTAACTACAATGTTGTTGGTCCATCCTCAGTTATCTCCTATCACAGCCATTAAACTCTGTCATTTAGGTTAGTATTGTGGAGTAACTACAATGTTGTTGGTCCATCCTCAGTTATCTCCTATCACAGCCATTAAACTCTGTCATTTAGGTTAGTATTGTGGAGTAACTACAATGTTGTTGGTCCATCCTCAGTTATCTCCTATCACAGCCATTAAACTCTGTCATTTAGGTTAGTATTGTGGAGTAACTACAATGTTGTTGATCCATCCTCAGTTATCTCCTATCACAGCCATTAAACTCTGTCATTTAGGTTAGTATTGTGGAGTAACTACAATGTTGTTGGTCCATCCTCAGTTATCTCCTATCACAGCCATTAAACTCTGTCAGTTAGGTTAGTATTGTGGAGTAACTACAATGTTGTTGGTCCATCCTCAGTTTTCTCCTATCACAGCCATTCAACTATTTAACTGTTTTAAAGTCATCATTGGCTTCATGGTGAAATCCCTGAGTGGTTTCCTTCCTCTCCGGCAACTGAGTGAGGAAGGACGCCTGTACTGTATCTTTGTAGTGACTGGATGTATTGATACACCATCAATACTGCCTTCCACTCATACATATTAATAACTTCACCAGGCTCAAAGGGATATTCAATGTCTGCGTTGTTTTTTTTACCAATCTACACTTCTTTGCGAGGCATTAGAAAACCTCACTGGTCTTTATGGTTGAATCTGTGTTTGAAATTCGCTGCTCGACTGACAGATAATTGTACGTGTGGGGTACAGAGAGGAGGTAGACATGTTTTTTTTAAAATCATGTTAAACACTATTATTGAACACAGAGTGAGTCCATGCAACTTATTATGTGACTTGTTAAGCACATTTTTACTCCTGATCTTATTTAGGCTTGTCATAAGGGTTTGAATACATGCACTTACTGACTCAAGACATTTCACTGTTAAATGTTTTATTTATTTGTAAATGTTTCTAAAAACATAATTCCGCTTTGACGTGCCAATGACACAACATCTAAATTTAGTCAATTTTAAATTCAGGCTGTAAAACAACAAAATGTGGAAAATGTCAAGGGCTGTGAATATTTTCTGAATGTAAACTTTATTTAAGGCAAGTCGGTTAAAATGTTTAAAATGACGGCTTCCTGAGGAACAGATTTGGCCCAACACTCCAACCACAAGGCTACCTGCCACCCAACACTCCAACCACAAGGCTACCTGCCACCCAACACTCCAACCACAAGGCTACCTGCCACCCAACACTCCAACCACAAGGCTACCTGCCACCCAACGCTCCAACCACAAGGTTACCTGCCAGCCAACGCTCCAACCACAAGGCTACCTGCCACCCAACGCTCCAACCACAAGGCTACCTGCCACCCAACGCTCCAACCACAAGGCTACCTGCCACCCAACGCTCCAACCACAAGGCTACCTGCCACCCAACGCTCCAACCACAAGGCTACCTGCCACCCAACACTCTAACCACAAGGTTACCTGCCACCCAACACTCTAACCACAAGGTTACCTGCCACCCAACACTCCAACCACAAGGTTACCTGCCACCCAACACTCTAACCACAAGGTTACCTGCCACCCAACACTCTAACCACTAGGTTACCTGCCACCCAACACTCTAACCACTAGGCTATCTGCCACCCAACACTCCAACCACAAGGTTACCTGCCACCCAACGCTCTAACCACAAGGCTACCTGCCACCCAACACTCTAACCACTAGGCTACCTGCCACCCAACGCTCCAACCACAAGGTTACCTGCCACCCAACACTCCAACCACAAGGTTACCTGCCACCCAACGCTCCAACCACAAGGTTACCTGCCACCCAACGCTCCAACCACAAGGTTACCTGCCACCCAACACTCCAACCACAAGGCTACCTGCCACCCAACACTCCAACCACAAGGCTACCTGCCACCCAACGCTCCAACCACAAGGTTACCTGCCACCCAACACTCTAACCACAAGGCTACCTGCCACCCAATGCTCCAACCACAAGGTTACCTGCCACCCAACACTCCAACCACAAGGTTACCTGCCACCCAACGCTCTAACCACAAGGCTACCTGCCACCCAACGCTCCAACCACAAGGTTACCTGCCACCCAACACTCTAACCACAAGGTTACCTGCCACCCAACACTCTAACCACAAGGTTACCTGCCACCCAACACTCCAACCACAAGGTTACCTGCCACCCAACACTCCAACCACAAGGCTACCTGCCACCCAACACTCTAACCACTAGGTTACCTGCCACCCAACACTCTAACCACTAGGCTATCTGCCACCCAACACTCCAACCACAAGGTTACCTGCCACCCAACGCTCTAACCACAAGGCTACCTGCCACCCAACACTCTAACCACTAGGCTACCTGCCACCCAACGCTCCAACCACAAGGTTACCTGCCACCCAACACTCCAACCACAAGGTTACCTGCCACCCAACGCTCCAACCACAAGGCTACCTGCCACCCAACGCTCCAACCACAAGGCTACCTGCCACCCAACACTCTAACCACAAGGTTACCTGCCACCCAACACTCTAACCACAAGGTTACCTGCCACCCAACACTCCAACCACAAGGTTACCTGCCACCCAACACTCTAACCACAAGGTTACCTGCCACCCAACACTCTAACCACTAGGTTACCTGCCACCCAACACTCTAACCACTAGGCTATCTGCCACCCAACACTCCAACCACAAGGTTACCTGCCACCCAACGCTCTAACCACAAGGCTACCTGCCACCCAACACTCTAACCACTAGGCTACCTGCCACCCAACGCTCCAACCACAAGGTTACCTGCCACCCAACACTCCAACCACAAGGTTACCTGCCACCCAACGCTCCAACCACAAGGTTACCTGCCACCCAACGCTCCAACCACAAGGTTACCTGCCACCCAACACTCCAACCACAAGGCTACCTGCCACCCAACACTCCAACCACAAGGCTACCTGCCACCCAACGCTCCAACCACAAGGTTACCTGCCACCCAACACTCTAACCACAAGGCTACCTGCCACCCAACGCTCCAACCACAAGGTTACCTGCCACCCAACACTCCAACCACAAGGTTACCTGCCACCCAACGCTCTAACCACAAGGCTACCTGCCACCCAACGCTCCAACCACAAGGTTACCTGCCACCCAACACTCTAACCACAAGGTTACCTGCCACCCAACACTCTAACCACAAGGTTACCTGCCACCCAACACTCCAACCACAAGGTTACCTGCCACCCAACACTCCAACCACAAGGCTACCTGCCACCCAACACTCTAACCACTAGGTTACCTGCCACCCAACACTCTAACCACTAGGCTATCTGCCACCCAACACTCCAACCACAAGGTTACCTGCCACCCAACGCTCTAACCACAAGGCTACCTGCCACCCAACACTCTAACCACTAGGCTACCTGCCACCCAACGCTCCAACCACAAGGTTACCTGCCACCCAACACTCCAACCACAAGGTTACCTGCCACCCAACGCTCCAACCACAAGGTTACCTGCCACCCAACGCTCCAACCACAAGGTTACCTGCCACCCAACACTCCAACCACAAGGCTACCTGCCACCCAACACTCCAACCACAAGGCTACCTGCCACCCAACGCTCCAACCACAAGGTTACCTGCCACCCAACACTCTAACCACAAGGCTACCTGCCACCCAACGCTCCAACCACAAGGTTACCTGCCACCCAACACTCCAACCACAAGGTTACCTGCCACCCAACGCTCCAACCACAAGGCTACCTGCCACCCAACGCTCCAACCACAAGGCTACCTGCCACCCAACGCTCCAACCACAAGGCTACCTGCCACCCAACGCTCCAACCACAAGGTTACCTGCCACCCAACACTCCAACCACAAGGTTACCTGCCACCCAACGCTCCAACCACAAGGTTACCTGCCACCCAACGCTCCAACCACAAGGTTACCTGCCACCCAACACTCCAACCACAAGGCTACCTGCCACCCAACACTCCAACCACAAGGCTACCTGCCACCCAACGCTCCAACCACAAGGTTACCTGCCACCCAACACTCTAACCACAAGGCTACCTGCCACCCAACGCTCCAACCACAAGGTTACCTGCCACCCAACACTCCAACCACAAGGTTACCTGCCACCCAACGCTCTAACCACAAGGCTACCTGCCACCCAACGCTCCAACCACAAGGTTACCTGCCACCCAACACTCTAACCACAAGGTTACCTGCCACCCAACACTCCAACCACAAGGTTACCTGCCACCCAACGCTCTAACCACAAGGCTACCTGCCACCCAACACTCTAACCACTAGGCTACCTGCCACCCAACGCTCCAACCACAAGGTTACCTGCCACCCAACACTCCAACCACAAGGTTACCTGCCACCCAACGCTCCAACCACAAGGTTACCTGCCACCCAACGCTCCAACCACAAGGTTACCTGCCACCCAACACTCCAACCACAAGGCTACCTGCCACCCAACACTCCAACCACAAGGCTACCTGCCACCCAACGCTCCAACCACAAGGTTACCTGCCACCCAACACTCTAACCACAAGGCTACCTGCCACCCAACGCTCCAACCACAAGGTTACCTGCCACCCAACACTCCAACCACAAGGTTACCTGCCACCCAACGCTCTAACCACAAGGCTACCTGCCACCCAACGCTCCAACCACAAGGTTACCTGCCACCCAACACTCTAACCACAAGGTTACCTGCCACCCAACACTCTAACCACAAGGTTACCTGCCACCCAACACTCCAACCACAAGGTTACCTGCCACCCAACACTCCAACCACAAGGCTACCTGCCACCCAACACTCTAACCACTAGGTTACCTGCCACCCAACACTCTAACCACTAGGCTATCTGCCACCCAACACTCCAACCACAAGGTTACCTGCCACCCAACGCTCTAACCACAAGGCTACCTGCCACCCAACACTCTAACCACTAGGCTACCTGCCACCCAACGCTCCAACCACAAGGTTACCTGCCACCCAACACTCCAACCACAAGGTTACCTGCCACCCAACGCTCCAACCACAAGGTTACCTGCCACCCAACGCTCCAACCACAAGGTTACCTGCCACCCAACACTCCAACCACAAGGCTACCTGCCACCCAACACTCCAACCACAAGGCTACCTGCCACCCAACGCTCCAACCACAAGGTTACCTGCCACCCAACACTCTAACCACAAGGCTACCTGCCACCCAACGCTCCAACCACAAGGTTACCTGCCACCCAACACTCCAACCACAAGGTTACCTGCCACCCAACGCTCCAACCACAAGGCTACCTGCCACCCAACGCTCCAACCACAAGGCTACCTGCCACCCAACGCTCCAACCACAAGGCTACCTGCCACCCAACGCTCCAACCACAAGGTTACCTGCCACCCAACACTCCAACCACAAGGTTACCTGCCACCCAACGCTCCAACCACAAGGTTACCTGCCACCCAACGCTCCAACCACAAGGTTACCTGCCACCCAACACTCCAACCACAAGGCTACCTGCCACCCAACACTCCAACCACAAGGCTACCTGCCACCCAACGCTCCAACCACAAGGTTACCTGCCACCCAACACTCTAACCACAAGGCTACCTGCCACCCAACGCTCCAACCACAAGGTTACCTGCCACCCAACACTCCAACCACAAGGTTACCTGCCACCCAACGCTCTAACCACAAGGCTACCTGCCACCCAACGCTCCAACCACAAGGTTACCTGCCACCCAACACTCTAACCACAAGGTTACCTGCCACCCAACACTCTAACCACAAGGTTACCTGCCACCCAACACTCCAACCACAAGGCTACCTGCCACCCAACACTCCAACCAGAAGGCTACCTGCCATCCAACGCTCCAACCACTAGGTTACCTGCCACCCAACACTCTAACCACTAGGCTATCTGCCACCCAACACTCCAACCACAAGGTTACCTGCCACCCAACGCTCTAACCACAAGGCTACCTGCCACCCAACACTCTAACCACTAGGCTACCTGCCACCCAACGCTCCAACCACAAGGTTACCTGCCACCCAACACTCCAACCACAAGGTTACCTGCCACCCAACGCTCCAACCACAAGGTTACCTGCCACCCAACGCTCCAACCACAAGGTTACCTGCCACCCAACACTCCAACCACAAGGCTACCTGCCACCCAACACTCCAACCACAAGGCTACCTGCCACCCAACGCTCCAACCACAAGGTTACCTGCCACCCAACACTCTAACCACAAGGCTACCTGCCACCCAACGCTCCAACCACAAGGTTACCTGCCACCCAACACTCCAACCACAAGGTTACCTGCCACCCAACGCTCTAACCACAAGGCTACCTGCCACCCAACGCTCCAACCACAAGGTTACCTGCCACCCAACACTCTAACCACAAGGTTACCTGCCACCCAACACTCTAACCACAAGGTTACCTGCCACCCAACACTCCAACCAAAAGGTTACCTGCCACCCAACACTCCAACCACAAGGCTACCTGCCACCCAACGCTCCAACCACAAGGTTACCTGCCACCCAACGCTCCAACCTCAAGGTTACCTGCCACCCAACACTCCAACCACAAGGCTACCTGCCACCCAACACTCCAACCACAAGGCTACCTGCCACCCAACGCTCCAACCACAAGGTTACCTGCCACCCAACACTCCAACCACAAGGCTACCTGCCACCCAATGCTCCAACCACAAGGTTACCTGCCACCCAACGCTCCAACCACAAGGTTACCTGCCACCCAACGCTCCAACCATAAGGTTACCTGCCACCCAACGCTCCAACCACAAGGTTACCTGCCACCCAACGCTCTAACCACAAGGTTACCTGCCACCCAAAGCTACAACCACAAGGTTACCTGCCACCCAAAGCTCTAACCACAAGGCTACCTGCCACCCAACACTTTAACCACAAGGTTACCTGCCACCCAACACTCTAACCACAAGGTTACCTGCCACCCAACACTCTAACCACTAGGTTACCTGCCACCCAACGCTCTAACCACAAGGCTACCTGCCACCCAGCGCTCTAACCACAAGGTTACCTGCCACCCAACACTCTAACCACAAGGTTACCTGCCACCCAACACTCTAACCACAAGGTACATTCCATCCAACACTCTAACCACTAGGATACCTGCCACCCAACGCTCTAACCACAAGGCTACCTGCCACCCAAAGCTCTAACCACAAGGCTACCTGCCACCCAACACTCTAACCACTAGGATACCTGCCAACAAACACTATAACCACAAGGTTACCTGCCACCCAACAATCTAACTACTAGACTACCTGCCACCCAAAGCTCTAACCACAAGGCTACCTGCCACCCAACACTTTAACCACAAGGCTACCTGCCACCAAACACTCTAACCACAAGGTTACCTGCCACCCAACACTCTAACCACTAGGTTACCTGACACCCAACGCTCTAACCACAAGGCTACCTGCCACCCAAAGCTCTAACCACAAGGTTACCTGCCACACAACGCTCTAACCACAAGGCTACCTGCCACCCAACACTCTAAACACTAGGCTACCTAACACCCAACGCTCTAACCACAAGGCTACCTGCCACCAAACACTCTAACCACAAGGCTACCTGCCACCCAACACTCTAACCACAAGGTTACCTGCCACCCAACACTCTAACCACAAGGTTACCTGCCACCCAACACTCTAACCACTAGGTTGCCTGCCACCCAACACTCTAACCACTAGGTTACCTGCCACCCAACACTCTAACCACTAGGTTACCTGCCACCCAACACTCTAACCACAAGGCTACCTGCCACCATAACACTCTAAAAACAAGGCTACCTGCCACCCAACACTCTAACCACAAGGCTACCTGCCACCCAACACTCTAACCACAAGGCTACCTGCCACCCAACACTCTAACCACTAGGTTACCTGCCACCCAACACTCTAACCACAAGGCTACCTGCCACCCAACACTCTAACCACAAGGCTACCTGCCACCCAACACTCTAACCACAAGGCTACCTGCCACCCAACACTCTAACCACAAGGTTACCTGCCACCCAACACTCTAACCACAAGGCTACCTGCCACCCAACGCTCTAACCAGTAGGCTACCTGCCACCCAACACTCTAACCACAAGGTTACCTGCCACCCAACACTCTAAACACAAGGCTACCTGCCACCCAACGCTCTAACCACTAGGCTACCTGCCACCCAACACTCTAACCACAAGGCTACCTGCCACCCAACGCTCTAACCACTAGGCTACCTGCCACCCAACACTCTAACCACAAGGTTATCTGCCACCCAACGCTCTAACCACTAGGCTACCTGCCACCCAACACTCTAACCACAAGGTTACCTGCCACCCAACACTCTAACCACAAGGCTACCTGCCACCCAACGCTCTAACCACAAGGCTACCTGCCACCCAACGCTCTAACCACAAGGCTACCTGCCACCCAACGCTCTAACCACTAGGCTACCTGCCACCCAACACTCTAACCACTAGGTTGCCTGCCACCCAACACTCTAACCACTAGGTTACCTGCCACCCAACACTCTAACCACTAGGTTACCTGCCACCCAACACTCTAACCACAAGGCTACCTGCCACCATAACACTCTAAAAACAAGGCTACCTGCCACCCAACACTCTAACCACAAGGCTACCTGCCACCCAACACTCTAACCACAAGGCTACCTGCCACCCAACACTCTAACCACTAGGTTACCTGCCACCCAACACTCTAACCACAAGGCTACCTGCCACCCAACACTCTAACCACAAGGCTACCTGCCACCCAACACTCTAACCACAAGGCTACCTGCCACCCAACACTCTAACCACAAGGTTACCTGCCACCCAACACTCTAACCACAAGGCTACCTGCCACCCAACGCTCTAACCAGTAGGCTACCTGCCACCCAACACTCTAACCACAAGGTTACCTGCCACCCAACACTCTAAACACAAGGCTACCTGCCACCCAACGCTCTAACCACTAGGCTACCTGCCACCCAACACTCTAACCACAAGGCTACCTGCCACCCAACGCTCTAACCACTAGGCTACCTGCCACCCAACACTCTAACCACAAGGTTATCTGCCACCCAACGCTCTAACCACTAGGCTACCTGCCACCCAACACTCTAACCACAAGGTTACCTGCCACCCAACACTCTAACCACAAGGCTACCTGCCACCCAACGCTCTAACCACAAGGCTACCTGCCACCCAACGCTCTAACCACAAGGCTACCTGCCACCCAACGCTCTAACCACTAGGCTACCTGCCACCCAACACTCTAACCACAAGGCTACCTGCCACCCAACGCTCTAACCACTAAGCTACCTGCCACCCAACACTCTAACCATTACATTTACATTTACATTTAAGTCATTTAGCAGACGCTCTTATGCAGAGCGACTTACAAATTGGTGAATTCACCTTCTGACATCCAGTGGAACAGCCACTTTACAATAGTGCATCTAAATCATTAAGGGGGAGGGGGGGTGAGAAGGATTACTTATCCTATCCTAGGTATTCCTTGAAGAGGTGGGGTTTCAGGTGTCTCCGGAAGGTGGTGATTGACTCCGCTGTCCTGGCTTCGTGAGGGAGTTTGTTCCACCATTGGGGGCCAGAGCAGCGAACAGTTTTGACTGGGCTGAGCGGGAACTGTACTTCCTCAGTGGTAGGGAGGCGAGCAGGCCAGAGGTGGATGAACGCAGTGCCCTTGCTTGGGTGTAGGGCCTGATCAGAGCCTGGAGGTACTGCGGTGCCGTTCCCCTCACAGCTCCGTAGGCAAGCACCATGGTCTTGTAGCGGATGCGAGCTTCAACTGGAAGCCAGTGGAGAGAGCGGAGGAGCGGGGTGACGTGAGAGAACTTGGGAAGGTTGAACACCAGACGGGCTGCGGCGTTCTGGATGAGTTGTAGGGGTTTAATGGCACAGGCAGGGAGCCCAGCCAACAGCGAGTTGCAGTAATCCAGACGGGAGATGACAAGTGCCTGGATTAGGACCTGCGCCGCTTCCTGTGTGAGGCAGGGTCGTACTCTGCGGATGTTGTAGAGCGTGAACCTACAGGAACGGGCCACCGCCATGATGTTGGTTGAGAACGACAGGGTGTTGTCCAGGATCACGCCAAGGTTCTTAGCGCTCTGGGAGGAGGACACAATGGAGTTGTCAACCGTGATGGCGAGATCATGGAATGGGCAGTCCTTCCCCGGGAGGAAGAGCAGCTCCGTCTTGTCGAGGTTCAGCTTGAGGTGGTGATCCGTCATCCACACTGATATGTCTGCCAGACATGCAGAGATGCGATTCGCCACCTGGTCATCAGAAGGGGGAAAGGAGAAGATTAATTGTGTGTCGTCTGCATAGCAATGATAGGAGAGACCATGTAAGGTTATGACAGAGCCAAGTGACTTGGTGTATAGCGAGAATGGGAGAGGGCCTAGAACAGAGCCCTGGGGGACACCAGTGGTGAGGGTGCGTGGCGAGGAGACAGATTCTCGCCACGCCACCTGGTAGGAGCGACCTGTCAGGTAGGACGCAATCCAAGCGTGGGCCGCGCCGGAGATGCCCAACTCGGAGAGGGTGGAGAGGAGGATCTGATGGTTCACAGTATCGAAGGCAGCCGATAGGTCTAGAAGGATGAGAGCAGAGGAGAGAGAGTTAGCTTTAGCAGTGCGGAGCGCCTCCGTGATACAGAGAAGAGCAGTCTCAGTTGAATGACTAGTCTTGAAACCTGACTGATTTGGATCAAGAAGGTCATTCTGAGAGAGATAGCGGGAGAGCTGGCCAAGGACGGCACGTTCAAGAGTTTTAGAGAGAAAAGAAAGAAGGGATACTGGTCTGTAGTTGTTGACATCGGAGGGATCGAGTGTAGGTTTTTTCAGAAGGGGTGCAACTCTCGCTCTCTTGAAGACGGAAGGGACGTAGCCAGCGGTCAGGGATGAGTTGATGAGCGAGGTGAGGTAAGGGAGAAGGTCTCCGGAAATGGTCTGGAGAAGAGAGGAGGGGATAGGGTCAAGCGGGCAGGTCGTTGGGCGGCCGGCCGTCACAAGAAGCGAGATTTCATCTGGAGAGAGAGGGGAGAAAGAGGTCAGAGCACAGGGTAGGGCAGTGTGAGCAGAACCAGCGGTGTCGTTTGACTTAGAGTGTTGGGTGGCAGGTAACCACAAGGTTACCTGCCACCCAACACTAACCACTAGGCTACCTGCCACCCAACACTCTAACCACTAGGTTACCTGCCACCCTACACTCTAACCACAAGGTTACCTGCCACCCAACGCTCTAACCACAAGACTACCTGCCACCCAACACTCTAACCACAAGGTTACCTGCCACCCAACACTCTATCCACTAGGTTACCTGCCACCCAACACTCTAACCACTAGGTTACCTGCCACCGAACACTCTAACCACTAGGTTACCTGCCACCCAACACTCCAACCACAAGGCTACCTGCCACCCAACACTCTAACCACAAGGCTACCTGCCACCCAACGCTCTAACCACTAGGTTACCTGCCGCCCCTGCCTTGGCAGCTGCTAATTGGGGATCCTAATAATAATCCTTATAAATACTAAATACTCATATATATTCATCCTGCTGCTCCTCCTCCTCCCCCTTCACTTTCTCCTCCTCCTCCTCCTATTCACCTCCTCTTCCACCTGCTCCTTCACCTCCTCCTCCTCACCTCACATCTATTCACCCTCCTCAACATCCTCCTCCTCCTCCTCACATCTATTCACCATCCTCCACTTCCTCCTCTTCGTCCTATTCACCTCCTCCACCTAGTCCTCCTCATCTCACATCTATTCACCCTCCTCGACATCCTTCCCCTACTCCTCTTCCTACTCCCCTTCATGTCCTCCTCCTCCTATTCACCTCCTCCTCCTCACCTCACATCTATTCACCCTCCTCCTCCTCCTCCTCCTCACCTCACATCTATTCACCCTCCTCCTCCCCCTCCTCCTCCTCACCTCACATCTATTCACCCTCCTCCAACTCCTCCTCACCTCACATCTATTCACCCTCCTCCACCTCCTCACCTCACATCTATTCACCCTCCTCCTCCTCCACCTCCTCACATCTATTCACCCTCCTCCTCCTCCCCCTCCTCCTCCTCACCTCACATCTATTCACCCTCCTCCACCTCCTCCTCACCTCACATCTATTCACCCTCCTCCACCTCCTCACCTCACATCTATTCACCCTCCTCCTCCTCCTCCTCCACCTCCTCACCTCACATCTATTCACCCTCCTCCACCTCCTCCTCACCTTACATCTATTCACCCTCCTCCACCTCCTCACATCTATTCACCCTCCTCCTCCACCTACTCACCTCACATCTATTCACCCTCCTCCACCTCACCTCACATCTATTCACCCTCCTCCACCTCCACCTCACATCTATTCACCCTCCTACACCTCCTCACATCTATTCACCCTCCTCCTCCACCTCCTCACCTCACATCTATTCACCCTCCTCCTCCTCATCCTCCACCTCCTCCTCACCTTACATCTATTCACCCTCCTCCACCTCCTCCTCACCTCACATCTATTCACCCTCCTCCTCCACCTCCTCACCTCACATCTATTCACCCTCCTCCACCTCCTCCTCACCTCACATCTATTCACCCTCCTCCTCCACCTCCTCACCTCACATCTATTCACCCTCCTCCACCTCCTCACCTCACATCTATTCACCCTCCTCCTCCTCCTCCTCCTCCACCTCCTCCTCACCTTACATCTATTCACCCTCCTCCACCTCCTCCTCACCTCACATCTATTCACCCTCCTCCTCCACCTCCTCACCTCACATCTATTCACCCTCCTCCACCTCCTCCTCACCTCACATCTATTCACCCTCCTCCTCCACCTCCTCACCTCACATCTATTCACCCTCCTCCACCTCCTCACCTCACATCTATTCACCCTCCTCCTCCTCCTCCTCCTCCTCCACCTCCTCCTCACCTTACATCTATTCACCCTCCTCCACCTCCTCCTCACCTCACATCTATTCACCCTCCTCCTCCACCTCCTCACCTCACATCTATTCACCCTCCTCCACCTCCTCCTCACCTCACATCTATTCACCCTCCTCCTCCACCTCCTCACCTCACATCTATTCACCCTCCTCCTCCACCTCCTCACCTCACATCTATTCACATAGCTTCTCTGTTGTTTGTTTCTGCTGCAACTTGAACATCCAGTGAACCCACTGCCTTCCACTCATTTGCCAACCGTCACTTTGGCCCAAAATGAAAGTAGAGTGTGAGTGATGGAGCTGTGTAATGTCCCACAGCACGCTAGCTACAAAGAGACTAGGCTACAGCTTCTGTTTGGTAAACACTCTGGCTGTATCTCATATAGCACCCTATTCCCTAAGGGCTCTGGTCAAAAGTAGAGCACTATGTAGGGAATAGGTTGCCATTTGGGACAGAGACGCTCACTTTCTCCATCATAACACACAGAGACCTGCCACAGGCTCACACAACTGAGTGGCTCACTAAATCAATCTCCCTGGGAAGCAAACTATCTGGAATATGTCAGATCTCAGCCCAGGTATTCACTCTGTGTCAACAACAACTTGCATGAGTCAGATGAAAAAAAGAGAGAGGCACGGAGAGAGAGAGACACACATAGAGAAAGAGACAGAGAGAGAGAGACAGAGAGACACAGAGAAAGAAAGAGATATAGAGAGAGTCCCATCCACCAAACTACCAGGTGTGACACAGGGAAGAGGCTCAGAGGGTATACTAAATTGTTATAGAGCAGACCTAATTCACTCTATTAAATACATCAAAACAGGAACATTTTACATTTGGCTAGAAATTCAAAGGGAAATTATCTCAACTGAGAAAAACGTCCACCTGTGTGCTACCCCCCCCCCCCCTTCCTTATCAACTAAAAACATGAAACAGAAAACACAGAAAATTAACAATGACAAATGGTTTGATGAAGAAAGCAAAAAGCTGAGACAGAAAATGAGAAATCTATCCAACCAAAAGCATAGAGACGCGGTGAATCAGTGGTGAATCAGTGGTGAATCAGTGGTGAATCAGCGGTGAATCAGTGGTGAATCAGTGGTGAATCAGTGGTAAATCAGTAAAACTGTAACAGAGACCAAGGCGCAGCGTAATTTGTGGTCATCATATTTATTTCAATGAGAAACAGCAACAAAATAACAAAGTGAAACCAAAACGAATGTACCGTTCCATAGGCTACAAGAGCCGTACAAACACAAGATCCCACCAGATAGGTGGGGAAAAAAGGCTCCGTAAGGATGATTCCCAATCAGAGACAATGATAGACAGCTGCCTCTGATTGGGATCCACACTCGGCCAAACACAAAGAAACACAAAACATAGAATACCCCACATCACACCCTGACCTCACCAAATAGAGACATAAAACAATCAATTAAAGCACGTCAGATATCAGCTCAATGTAATGGAAGAATCTAACCCCTTCTTCTCAATGGAAGAATTCATAGAATCTAACCCCTTCTTCTCGTTCCTGTCAAGGCAGCCAGCTACTCTTCCTGGGGTTTATTATGGATCCCCATTAGTTCTTGCCAAGGCAGCAGCTACTCTTCCTGGGGTTTATTATGGATCCCCATTAGTTCTTGCCAAGGCAGCAGCTACTCTTCCTGGGGTTTATTATGGATCCTCATTAGTTCCTGCCAAGGCAGCAGCTACTCTTCCTGGGGTTTATTATGGATCCCCATTAGTTCCTGCCAAGGCAGCAGCTACTCTTCCTGGGGTTTATTATGGATCCCCATTAGTTCCTGGCAAGGCAGCAGCTACTCTTCCTGGGGTTTATTATGGATCCCCATTAGTGTTGCCAAGGCAGCAGCTACTCTTCCTGGGGTTTATTATGGATCCCCATTAGTTCCTGCCAAGGCAGCAGCTACTCTTCCTGGGGTTTATTATGGATCCCCATTAGTTCCTGTCAAGGCAGCAGCTACTCTTCCTGGGGTTTATTATGGATCCCCATTAGTTCCTGGCAAGGCAGCAGCTACTCTTCCTGGGGTTTATTATGGATCCCCATTAATTCTTGGCAAGGCAGCAGCTACTCTTCCTGGGGTTTATTATGGATCCCCATTAGTTCCTGGCAAGGCAGCAGCTACTCTTCCTGGGGTCCAGCAAAATTAAGGCAGTTTATACCATTTTAAAAACATTACATTACATTCACAGATTTCACAACAGACAATATGCCCTCAGGCCCCTACTTCCCCACTACCACATGTCTACATTACTGGATCAATGTGAATGGATAGTGCGTATGTTATCGTGTGTGTGTGTGTGTGTGTGTGTGTGTGTGTGTGTGTGTGTGTGTGTGTGTGTGTGTGTGTGTGTGTGTGTGTGTGTGTGTGTGTGTGTGTGTGTGTGTGTGTGTGTGTGTGTGTGTCTGTGTGTGCATGCGTATGTTTGTGTGTGTGCATATGCATGTATCTGTGCCAATGTTTGTGTTGCTTCACAGTTCCGTAGGGTGTTGTTTTATCTGTTTTTTTAAATCTAATTTTACTGCTTGTGTCAGTTACCTGATGTGGAATAGATTTCCATGTAGTCTGGACTTGGGGACTGGGAAGAGACCTCTGGTGGCATGTCTTGTGGGGTTGCATGGGTGTCTGAGCTGTAGTTTAGACAGACAGCTCGGTGCATTCAACATTTCAATACCTCTAGTAAATAAAAGTAGTGATGAAGTCAATCTCTCCTCCACTTTCAGCCATGAGAAATTTACATGCATATTATTAATATTAGCTCTCTGTGTGTACATCCAAAAACCAGCCGTGCTGCCCTGTTCTGAGCCAATTGCAATTTTCCTAAGTCCTTTTTTGAGGCACCTGACCACACGACTGAACAGTAGACAAGGTGCGACAAAACTAGGGCCTGTAGGACCTGCCTTGTTTATAGTGTTGTTAAGAAGGCAGAGCATCACTTTATGATAGACAGACTTCTCCCCATCTTAGCTACTACTGCATCAATATGTTTGACCAAACAGTTTAGCCATCTCAACTTGCTCAATTTACACATTATTTAGTACAAGATTTAGTTGAGGTTTAGGGTTTAGTGAGTGTTTTGTTCCAAATACAATGTTTTTAGTTTTTTAAATATTTAGGACTAACTTATTCCTTGCCACCAACTCTGAAACAAACTGCAGATCTTTGTTAAGTGTTGCAGTCATTTCAGTCGCTGTAGTAGCTGACGTGTATAGTGTTGAGTCATCCACATACATAGACACACTGGCTTTACTCAGTCAGTGGCATGTCATTGTAAAAATTGAAAAAAGCAAGGTGCCTAAACAGCTACCCTGGGGAATTCCTGATTCTAACTGGATTATATTTCATAGGCTTCCATTGAAGAACACCCTCTGTGTTCTGTTAGACAGGCAACTCTTTATCCACATTATAGTGTGTAAAGCCATAACACATACGTTGTTCCAGCAGCAGACTATGATCAATAATGTCAAAAGCTGCACTGAAGTCTAACAAAACAGCCCCCACAATATTTTTATCATCAATTTCTCTCAGCCAATCATCAGTAAATTGTGTAAGTGCTGTGCTTGTTGAGCGTCCTTCCCTATAAGTATGCTGAAATTCTGTTGTCAATTTGTTTGTGGTAAAATAGCATTGTATCTGGTCAAACACAATTTTTCCCAGAAGTTTACTAAGAGTTGGTAACAGGCTGATTGGTCAGCTATTTTAGCCAGTAAATGGGACTTTACTATTACACTTTCTATTAGGTTTAAATTGAAGATGAGGCAAATAGGAATATCGTCAGCTGTTATCCTCAGTAATTTTCATCAGGCCAGGTAGTCCTGAGGCTTAGGTCCTCCCGAGAGAGGGAAAGAAAGAAAGGAAGAAAGAAAGAAAGAAAGAAAGTGGTTGTAGAGGGTGCAACAGGTCAGCACCTCAGGAGTAAATGTCAGTTGGCTTTTCATAGCCGATCATTCAGAGTATCTCTACCGCTCCTGCTGTCTCTAGAGAGTTGAAAACAGCAGGTCTGGGACAGCAGGTCTGGGACAGGTAGCACGTCCGGTGAACAGGTCAGGGTTCCATAGCCGCAGGCAGAACAGTTGAAACTGGAGCAGCAGCATGACCAGGTGGACTGAGGACGGCAAGGAGTCATCAGGCCAGGTAGTCCTGAGGCATGCTCCTAGGGCTTAGGTCCTCCCGAGAGAGGGAGGGAAAGAAAGAAAGAAAAAGAGAGAGAGAATTAGAGCGAGCATACTTAAACACCGAATAAGACAGGAGAAATACTCCAGATATAACAGAAGGAACTGTGAGACACTGTGGGAGGCACTGTGTCTCCGTCTGATGAAACCCCCGGACAGGACCAAACAGGCAGGATATAACCCCACCCACTTTGCCAAAGCACAGCCCCCATACCACTAGAGGGATATCTTCAACCACCAACTTACTATCCTGAGACAAGGCTGAGTATAGCACACAAAGATCTTCCCCACGGCACGAACCCAAGGGGGGCGTCAACCCAGACAGTAAGATCACGTCAGTGACTCAACCCACTCAAGTGAGGCACCCCTCCTAGGGACTGCATGGAAGAGCACCGGTAAGCCAGTGACTCAGCCCCTGTAATAGGGTTTGAGGCAGAGAATCCCAGTGGAGAGAGGGGAACCGGCCAGGCAGAGACAGCAAGGGTGGTTCGTTGCTCCAGAGCCTTTCTGTTCACCTTCACACTCCTGGGCCAAACTATACTCAATCATATGACCCACTGAAGAGATGAGTCTTCAGTAAAGACTTAAAGGTTGAGAACGAGTTTGCGTCTCTTACCTGGGTAGGCAGACCGTTCCATAAAAATGGAGCTCTATAGGAGAAATCCCTGCCTCCAGCTGTTTACTTAGAAATTCTAGGGACATTTAGGAGGATACGTCTTGTGACCGTAGCGTACGTATGTACGGCAGGTCCAAATCAGAAAGATAGGTAGGAGCAAGCCCATGTTATGCTTTGTAGGTTAGCAGTAAAACCTTGAAATCAGCTCTTGCCTTAACAGGAAGCCAGTGTAGAGACTAATTAGCACTGGAGTGATATGATCACATTTTTTGATTCTAGTCAAGATTCTGGCAGCCGTGTTTAGCACTAACTGAAGTTTATTTAGTGCTTTATCCGGGTAGCCGGAAAGTAGAGCTTTGCAGTAGTCTAATCTAGAAGTGACAAAAGCATGGAATTAATATTTCTACATCATGTTTGGACAGAAAGTTTCAGATTTTTGAATGTTACATAGATGGAAAAAAGTTGTCCTTGAAACAGTCTTCATATGTTCGTCAAAAGAGAGATCAGGATCCAGAGTAAGGCCGAGGTCCTTCACAGTTTTATTTGAGACGACTGTACAACCATCAAGATTAATTGTCAGATCCAACAGAAGATCTCTTTGTTTCTTGGGACCTAGAACTAGCATCTCTGTTTTGTCTGAGTTTAAAATTGAAACATTTGTTGCCATCCACTTCCTTATGTCTGAAACACAAGCTTCCAGGGAGGGCAATTTTGGGGCTTCACCATGTTTCATTGAAATGTACAGCTGTGTATCGTCCGCATAGCAGTGAAAGTTAACATTATGTTTTCGAATGACATCCCCAAGAGGTAAAATATATAGTAAAAACAATAGTGGTCCTAAAATGGAACCTTGAGGAACACCGAAGTTTACAGTTGATTTGTCAGAGGACAAACCATTCACAGAGACAAACTAATATCTTTCCGACAGATAAGATCTACACCAGACCAGAACTTGTCTGTGGAGACCAATTTGGGTTTCCAATCTCTCCAAAAGAATGTGGTGATCGATGGTATCAAAAGCAGCACTAAGGTCCAGGAGCACGAGGAAAGATGCAGAGCCTCGGTCTGACGTCATTAAAAGGTAATTTAACAACTTGACAAATGTAGTCTCAGTGCTATGATGGGATCTAAAACCAGACTGAAGAGTTTCATAGACATTGTTTGTCTTCAGGAAGCCAGTGAGTTGCTGGCTCTATAACACCGACCCTGGCTCTATAAACCTGGCTCTCTAACCCTGACGCTGACTCTATAACCCTGACTACATAACCCTGACTCCATAACACTGACTCCATAACCCTGACTCTATTACCCTGGCTCCATAACCCTGACTCTATTACCCTGGCTCTATAACCCTGACTCTATAACCCCGACTCCATAACCCTGACTCTATAACCCTGAATCTATAACACTGACCCTGACTCTATAACCCTGACTCTATTACCCTGACCATAACTCTATAACCCTGACTCTATAACCCTGACTCTGACTCCATAACCCTGACTCTACAATCCTGACTCCATAAACCTGACTCTATAACCCTGACTCTATAACCCTGACTCTATAACCCTGACTCTAAAACCCTGACTCCAAAACCTTGACTCTATAATCCTGACTCTATATCCCTGACCCTGACTCTATAACCCTGACTCCATAACCCTGACTCTATTACCCTGACTCCATAACCCTGATTCTATAACCCTGACTCTATAACCCTGACTCCATAACCCTGACTCCATAACCCTGACTCCATAACCCTGACTCTATAACCCTGACTCTATAACCCTGACTCTATAACCCTGACTCTATAACCCTGACTCCATAACCCTGACTCCATAACCCTGACTCCATAACCCTGACTCCATAACCCTGACTCCATTACCCTGACTCTATAATCCTGACTCTATAACCCTGACTCTATAACCCTGACTCCATAACCCTGACTCTATAACCCTGACTTTACAACCCTGACTCTATAACCCTGACTCCATAACCCTGACTCTATTACCCTGACTTTACAACCCTGACTCTATAACCCTGACCCTATAACCCTGAATTTACAACCCTGACTCTATAACCCTGACTCTATAATCCTGACTCTATTACCCTGACTTTACAACCCTGACTCTATAACCATGACTCTATAACCCTGACTCCATAACCCTGACTCTATTACCCTGACTTTACAACCCTGACTCTATAACCCTGACTCTATAACCCTGACCCTATAACCCTGGCTCTATAACCCTGACCCTGACTCTATAACCCTGACTCTGCCTCCATAACCCTGACTCCATAACCCTGACTCTATAACCCTGACTCTGCCTCCATAACCCTGACTCTGCCTCCATAACCCTGCCTCCATAACCCTGACTCTATAACCCTGACTCTATAACCCTGACCCTGACTCTATAACCCTGACTCCATAACCCTGACTATATTACCCTGACTTTACAACCCTGACTCTATAACCCTGACTCTGACTCCATAACCCTGACTCTGACTCCATAACCCTGGCCTAATAACCCTGACTCCATAACCCTGACTCCATAACCCTGACTCTATAATCCTAACTCTATAACACTGACCCTGACTCTATAACCCTGTCTCCATAACCCTGACTCTATTGCCCTGACTTTACAACCCTGACTCTATAACCCTGACTCTGACTCCATAACCCTGGCCTAAAAAACCCTGACTCTATAACCCTGTCTCCATAACCCTGACTCTATTGCCCTGACTTTACAACCCTGATTCTATAACCCTGACTCTATAACCCTGACTCTGACTCCATAACCCTGACTCTATAACCCTGACTCTATACCCCTGGCTTTATAACCATGACTCTACAACCCTGACTCCATAACCCTGACTCCATACCACTGACCCAGGCTCAATAACCCTGACACTATTACCCTGACTCCACAACCCTGATTCTATAACCCTGACTCTATAACTCCGACTCCATAACCCTGACTACACAACCCTGATTCTATAACCCTGACTCTATAACTCCGACTCCATAACCCTGACTCCATAACCCTGACTCCATAACCCAGGACTCTACAACCCTGACTCTATAACCCTGAATCTATAACCCTGACCCTGACTCTATAACGCTGACTCTATAACCCTGACCCTGACTCTATAACCCTGGCTCCATAGCCCTGACTCTATAACCCTGACTCTATAACCCTGACTCTATAACACTGACTCCATAACCCTGACTCCATACCACTGACCCAGGCTCAATAACCCCGACACTATTACCCTGACTCTACAACCCTGATTCTATAACCCTGACTCTATAACCACGACTCCATAACCCTGACTCTACAACCCTGACTCTATAACCCTGACTCTATAACTCCGACTCCATAACCCTGACTCTACAACCCTGACTCTATAACCCTGACTCTATAACACTGACTCTATAACCCTGACTCTATAACCCTGACTCTATAACCCTGACTCTGCCTCTATAACCCTGACTCTATAACCCTGACTCTATAACCATGACTCCATAACCCAGGCTCAATAACCCTGACACTATTACCCTGACTCTATAATCCTGACTCTATTACCCTGACTTTACAACCCTGACTCTGTAACCCTGACTCTATAACCCTGACTCTGCCTCTATAACCCTGACTCTATAACCCAGACTCTATAACCCTGACTCTATAATCCTGGATCTACAAACCTGACTCTACAACCCTGACCCTGACTCTATAACCCTGACTCTGCCTCCATAACCCTGACTCTGCCTCCATAACCCTGACTCTATAACCCTGACTCTATAACCCTGACTCTATAACCCTGACCCTGACTCTATAACCCTGACTCTATAATCCTGGATCTACAAACCTGACTCTACAACCCTGGATCTGTAAGTGGGTGGGGTTATATCCTTCCTGTTTGGCCCTGTCCGGGGGTGTCCTCGGATGGGGCCACAGTGTCTCCTGACCCCACATGTCTCAGCCTCCAGTATTTATGCTGCAGTAGTTTATGTGTCGGGGGGCTGGGGTCAGTTTGTTATATCTGGAGTACTTCTCCTGTCCAATTCGGTGTCCTGTGTGAATCTAAGTGTGCGTTCTCTAATTCTCTCCTTCTCTCTCTCAGAGGACCTGAGCCCTAGGACCATGCCCCAGGACTACCTGACATGATGACTCCTTGCTGTCCCCAGTCCACCTGGCCGTGCTGCTGCTCCTGTTTTCACTGTTCTGCCCTTTTATTATTCGATCATGCTGAACATTTGAACATCTTGGCCATGTTCTGTTATAATCTCTACCCGGCACAGCCAGAAGAGGACTGGCCACCCCACATAGCCTGGTTCCTCTCTAGGTTTCTTCGTTGGTTTTGGCCTTTCTAGGGAGTTTTTCCTAACCACCGTGCTTCTACACCTGCATTGCTTGCTGTTTGGGGTTTTCGGCTGGGTTTCTGTACAGCACTTTGAGATATCAGCTGATGTACGAGGGGCTATATAAATAAATTTGATTGATTGATTGACTCTATAACCCTGACTCTGAATCCATAACCCTGACTCTATAACCCTGACTCTGAATCCATAACCCTGACTCTATAACCCTGACTCTGTAACCCTGACTCTGAATCCATAACCCTGACTCTATAACCCTGACTCTGTAACCCTGACTCCATAACCCTGACTCTATAACCCTGACTCTATAACCCTGACTCTATAACCCTGACTCTATAACCCTGACTCTATAACCCTGACTCTATAACCCTGACTCCATAACCCTGACTCCATAACCCTGACTCTATAACACTGACTCCATAATCCTGACTCTGAATCCACAACCCTGACCCTGGCTCTCTGTGTCTCTCTCTGCAGTGTGCTATGATGGAATGTCTGAAACTACAAAGTTAAAAGATGACTTACATCACCTTTGCCTGAACCTTCCACAGGCATTAAGTAATGGGTTTAATAGAAGAGCCTGAGAAGAGGAGGAGGAGAAGGAGATGAGGAGAATGAAGGGGTGCAAGAGGAGCAGGAGTGGGAGGAGAGGAGGAGGAGGTGGAGCGGGAGGAGAGGATGAGGAGAAGGAAGAAGAGAGGATGTTCTTGTTCCGTTGCCTGTCCATCATATTAAATGGTTCACTCCCTGTACCTGCTTCTCAGGAGGAGAGGAAGAGGATGAGGAGAAGCAGGTGGAGGAGAGACAGGGCTTTTATAACACCCTCCACTGGTGGTTGGTCAGGGAGATGTGATGTAGTCATAGTAACCACTGGTGGTTGGTCAGGGAGATGTGATGTAGTCATAGTAACCACTGGTGGTTGGTCAGGGAGATGTGATGTAGTCATAGTAACCACTGGTGGTTGGTCAGGGAGATGTGATGTAGTCATAGTAACCACTGGTGGTTGGTCAGGGAGATGTGATGTAGTCATAGCAACCACTGGTGTCTGGTCAGGGAGATGTGATGTAGTCATAGTAACCACTGGTGGTTGGTCAGGGAGATGTGATGTAGTCATAGTAACCACTGGTGGTTGGTCAGGGAGATGTGATGTAGTCATAGCAACCACTGGTGTCTGGTCAGGGTGATGTGATGTAGTCATAGTAACCACTGGTGGTTGGTCGGGGAGATGTGATGTAGTCATAGAAACCACTGGTGTCTGGTCAGGGTGATGTGATGTAGTCATAGCTACCACTGGTGTCTGGTCAGGGAAATGTGATGTAGTCATAGCAACCACTGGTGTCTGGTCAGGGTGATGTGATGTAGTCATAGTAACCACTGGTGTCTGGTCAGGGTGATGTGATGTAGTCATAGCAACCACTGGTGTCTGGTCAGGGAAATGTGATGTAGTCATAGCAACCACTGGTGTCTGGTCAGGGAAATGTGATGTAGTCATAGCAACCACTGGTGTCTGGTCAGGGTGATGTGATGTAGTCATAGCAATCACTGGTGTCTGGTCAGGGAAATGTGATGTAGTCATAGCAACCACTGGTGTCTGGTCAGGGAAATGTGATGTAGTCATAGCAACCACTGGTGTCTGGTCAGGGTGATGTGATGTAGTCATAGCAACCACTGGTGTCTGGTCAGGGTGATGTGATGTAGTCATAGTAACCACTGGTGTCTGGTCAGGGTGATGTGATGTAGTCATAGTAACCACTGGTGTCTGGTCAGGGTGATGTGATCACGGGAAACTGTAAGACTGTAAAGCCCAACACAGGAGACGAGAAGCAGGTACAGGGAGTAAACCTGTTAATATAGACGGAACAAGAACAGGAGCAGACATACATACAGGGACCATCAACAAGATGAGGGAGTCCAATGAGCGCAGCTGAGAGTAATGATGGGCACAGGTGCGTATAAAGACAGGCAGCTTGAGAGCTTCAAGTTGAGAGCTTCAAGTTCCTTGGTGTCCACATAACCAACAAACTATCATGGTCCAAGCAAACCAAGACAGTTGTGAAGAGGGCACGACAAAACCTATTCCTCCTCAGATCCTCAAAAGGTTCTACAGCTGCACCATTGAGAGCATCCTCACTGGTTGCATCACTGCGGACTCCGATCGCAAGGCAATTCAGAGGGTAGTGCGAACAGCACAGTACATCACTGGGGCCAAGCATCCTGCCATTCAGGACCTCTATACCAGGCAGTGTCAGAGAGAGGACCTAAATATGTCCAAATACTCCAGCCACCCTAGTCATAGACTGTTCTCTCTGCTCCCGCCTGGCAAGCGGTACCGGAGTGCCAAGTCTCGGTCCAAGAGGATTCTAAACAGCTTCTACCCCCCCAAGCCATAAGACTCCTGAACAGCTAATCAAACTTTTATCCAAACTATTGGCGTTGCCTCCCCCTCCTCGTTTACACCGCTGCTACTCTCTGTTGTTATCATCTATGCATAGTCACTTTAATAACTCTACCTTCAAGTAGATAGTAGCTCAACTAACTGGTGCCCCCGCACATTGACTCTGTACTGGTACCCCTTGTATATAGCCTCCACATTGACTATGTACCGGTACCCCCTATATATAGCCTCCACATTGACTCTGTACTGGTACCCCCTGTATATAGCCTCCACATTGACTCTGTACCGGTACCCCCTGTATATAGCCTCCACATTGACTCTGTACTGGTACCCCCTGTATATAGCCTCCACATTTACTCTGTACCGGTACCCCCTATATATTGCCTCTACATTGACTCTGTACCGGTACCCCCTGTATATAGTCTCCACATTGACTCTGTACCGGTGACCCCCTGTATATAGCCTCCACATTGACTCTGTACCGGTGCCCCCTGTATATAACCTCCACATTGACTCTGTACTGGTACCCCCTGTATATAGCCTCCTCATTGACTCTGTACTGGTACCCCCTGTATATAGCCTCCACATTGACTCTGTGCTGGTACCCCCTGTATATAGTCTCCACATTGACTCTGTACCGTAACACCCTGTATATAGCCTCCACATTGACTCTGTACTGGTACCCCCTGCATATAGCCTCCACATTGACTCTGTACCGGTACCCCCTGTATATCGCCTCCACATTGACTCTGGACTGGTACCCCCTGTATATAGCCTCCAAATTGACTCTGTACCGGTACCACCTGTATATAGCCTCCACATTGACTCTGTATCGGTACCCCCTGTATATAGCCTCCACATTGACTCTGTACTGGTACCCCCTGTATATAGCCTCCACATTGACTCTGTACTGGTACCCCCTGTATATAGCCTCCACATTTACTCTGTACCGGTACCCCCTATATATCGCCTCTACATTGACTCTGTACCGGTACCCCCTATATATTGCCTCCACATTGACTCTGTACCGGTACCCCTTGTATATAGCCTCCACATTGACTCTGTACCGGTACCCCCTGTATATTGCCTCCACATTGACTCTGTACCGGTACCCCCTGTATATAGTCTCCACATTGACTCTGTACCAGTGACCCCCTGTATATAGCCTCCACATTGACTCTGTACCGGTACCCCCTGTATATAGCCTCCACATTGACTCTGTACTGGTACCCCCTGTATATTGCCTCCACATTGACTCTGTACCGGTACCCCCTATATATTGCCTCCACATTGACTCTGGACTGGTACCCCCTGTATTTAGCCTCCAAATTGACTCTGTACCAGGGCCCCCTGTATATAGCCTCCACATTGACTCTGTACCGTAACACCCTGTATATAGCCTCCACATTGACTCTGTACTGGTACCCCCTGTATATAGCCTCCACATTTACTCTGTACCGGTACCCCCTATATATTGCCTCTACATTGACTCTGTACCGGTACCCCCTGTATATAGTCTCCACATTGACTCTGTACCGGTGACCCCCTGTATATAGCCTCCACATTGACTCTGTACCGGTACCCCCTGTATATAGCCTCCACATTGACTCTGTACTGGTACCCCCTGTATATAGCCTCCACATTGACTCTGTACCGTAACACCCTGTATATAGCCTCCACATTGACTCTGTACCGGTACCCCCTGTATATAGCCTCCACATTGACTCTGTACCGCTACCCCCTGTATATAGCCTCCACATTGACTCTGTACCAGTACCCCCTGTATATAGCCTCCACATTGACTCTGTACCGGTACCCCCTGTATACAGTCTCCACATTGACTCTGTACCGGTGACCCCTGTATATAGCCTCCACATTGACTCTGTACCGGTACCCCCTGTATATAGCCTCCACATTTACTCTGTACCGGTACCCCCTATATATTGCCTCTACATTGACTCTGTACCGGTACCCCCTGTATATAGTCTCCACATTGACTCTGTACCGGTGACCCCCTGTATATAGCCTCCACATTGACTCTGTACCGGTACCCCCTGTATATAGCCTCCACATTGACTCTGTACTGGTACCCCCTGTATATAGCCTCCACATTGACTCTGTACCGTAACACCCTGTATATAGCCTCCACATTGACTCTGTACCGGTACCCCCTGTATATAGCCTCCACATTGACTCTGTACCGGTACCCCCTGTATAGAGCCTCCACATTGACTCTGAACTGGTACCCCCTGTATATAGCCTCCACATTGACTCTGTACCGGTACCCCCTGTATATAGCCTCCACATTGACTCTGTACTGGTACCCCCTGTATATAGCCTCCACATTGACTCTGTACTGGTACCCCCTGTATATAGCCTCCATATTTACTCTGTACTGGTACCCCCTGTATATAGCCTCTACATTGACTCTGTACCGGTACCCCCTGTATATAGTCTCCACATTTACTCTGTACTGGTACCCCCTGTATATAGCCTCCACATTGACTCTGTACTGGTACCCCCTGTATATAGCCTCCACATTGACTCTGTACTGGTACCCCCTGTGTATAGCCTCCACATTGACTCTGTACTGGTACCCCCTGTATATAGCCTCTTATTGTTATTTTACTGTTGCTCTTTAATTACTTGTTACTTTTATTTCTTATTATTTATTTATTTTACTGCATTGTTGGTTAGGGGCTCGTAAGCAAGCATTTCACTGTAAGGTCTCCACCTGTTATATCCTGTTATATCCTGCGTATGTGACAAATTAAAGATGTTGTAATAATGGTATCAGATGACTTTAACCACGAGCAGATCCAGGACTTATACAGCAGCATGGTTTAACACTGGAGAGAAAACAAACACTTTATAGCGTTTAGGGAATTCTTTTCACTCTACGTGTGTTTCAGATGAAGTCGATCAGCAGGTATAAATGGCCAGGGTATTTTGGGTTTGTGTGTGTCTGGGATAGCGTAAACAACATGACTGGTGTGTGTGTGTGTGTGTGTGTGTGTGTGTGTGTGTGTGTGTGTGTGTGTGTGCGTGTGTTGGGCTTAGGGTAAACAAACTGAGTGGTGTGTAAGAGGTTCAAACAATGTGGAGAAACTCTGGGTAAGGTTCTGCAACAAAGCCAAACCTGTCTACACTAGAAAAAGGTTGTTTCTAGAACCTAAAAGGGTTCAATCTGCTGTCCCCATGGAAGAACCCTTTTTGATTCTAGGTAGAACCCTTTTTGGATCAAGGTAGAACCCCGTTAGAACCCTTTTTGGTTCTCGGTAGAACCCTTTCCACAGAGTGTTCTACATGGAACACAAAAGGGTTCTACCTTTAAAGAGTTGCACAATCATTTTCCGTTTGCTACAGTCAATAACATCCCTCCAAGTCTCAAACTAACAGGCATCTCCAGTCACGGACACCCCCCCCCCCCTAAAAACTCTAACTAACAGGCATCTACAGTCACGAACACCGCACCCCCCTTAAGACTCAAACAAACAGGCATCTTCAGTCACTAACACCCCCCCCTAAAGACTCAAACTAGCAGACATCAACTGTCACTAACACCCCCCCACACCCCTAAAGACTCTAACAAACAGGCATCTTCAGTCACTATCACCCCCCCCCCAAAGACTCTAACTAATAGGCAATACAGTCACGAACACCGCACACCCCTAAAGACTCTAACTAACAGGCATCTACAGTCACAATCACCTCCCCCCACCCCCCCTAAAGACTCTAACTAACAGGCATCTACAGTCACTAACACCCCCCTTAAAGACTCTAACTAATAGGCATCTACAGTCACGAACACCCTCCCCCTAAAGACTCTAACTTACAGGCATCTACTGTCACTAACACCCCCACCCCCACCCTCCTAAAGACTCTAACTTACAGGCATCTACTGTCACTAACACCACCCCCCAACCCCTAAAGACTCTAACGAACAGGCATCTACAGTCACTAACACCCCCCTAAAGACTCTAACTAACAGGCATCTACAGTCACTAACACCCCCCCTAAAGACTCTAACTAACAGGCATCTACAGTCACTAACACCCCCCCCCAAAGACTCAAACTAACAGGCATCTACTGTCACTAACACCCTCCCCCCAAAGACTCAAACTAACAGGCATCTACAGTCACTAACACCCCCCTAAAGACTCAAACTAACAGGCATCTACAGTCACGAACACCCTCCCCCTAAAGACTCAAACTAACAGGCATCTACTGTCACTAACACCCTCCCCCTAAAGACTCAAACTAACAGGCATCTACTGTCACTAACACCCCCCCCTAAAGACACTAACTGGCAGGCATCGACAGTCACGAACACCCTCCCCCTAAAGACTCAAACTAATAGGCATCTACTGTCACTAACACCCCCCCCTAAAGACACTAACTGGCAGGCATCGACAGTCACGAACACCCTCCCCCCCCTAAAGACTCAAACTAATAGGCATCTACTGTCAATAACACCCTCCCCCCCCCCCCCAAAGACTCAAACTAACAGGCATCTACTGTCACTAACACCCCCCCCCAAAGACTCAAACTAACAGGCATCTACAGTCACTAACATCCCCCCCCCCTAAAGACTCTAACTAACAGGCATCTACAGTCACTAACATCCCCCCTAAAGACTCTAACTAACAGGCATCTACAGTCACTAACACCCCTCCCAAAGACTTTAACTAACAGGCATCTACTGTCACTAACACCCCCCCTAAAGACACTAACTGGCAGGCATCGACAGTCACAAACACCCTCCCCCTAAAGACTCAAACTAACAGGCATCTACAGTCACTAACACCCCCCTAAAGACTCAAACTAACAGGCATCTACTGTCACTAACACCCCCCCCCTAAAGACTCTAACTAACAGGCATCTACTGTCACTAACACCCTCCCCCTAAAGACTCAAACTAACAGGCATCTACTGTCATTAACATCCTCCCCCTAAAGACTCTAACTAACAGGCATCTACTGTCACTAACACCCCCCCCCCTAAAGACTCTAACTAACAGGCATCTACTGTCACTAACACCCCCTAAAGACTCAAACTAACAGGCATCTACTGTCACTAACACCCCCCTAAAGACTCAAACTAACAGGCATCTACAGTCACGAACACCCCCCCACCCTAAAGACTCTAACTGACAGTCATCTACAGTCACTAACACCCCCCCCCCCAAAGACTCAAACAAACAGGCATCTTCAGTCACTATCACACCCCCTCCCAAAGAATCAAACTAACAGGCATCTACAGTCACTAACACCCCCCCCTAAAGACTCTAACTAACAGGCATCTACAGTCATTAACACCCCCCTAAAGACTCTAACTAACAGGCATCTACAGTCACTAACACCCCCTCCCAAAGACTTTAACTAACAGGTATCTACTGTCACTAACACCCTCCCCCTAAAGACTCAAACTAACAGGCATCTACAGTCACTAACACCCCCCCCCTAAAGACTCAAACTAACAGGCATCTACAGTCACTAACACCCCCCCCTAAAGACTCAAACTAACAGGCATCTACTGTCACTAACACCCCCCCCTAAAGACTCTAACTAACAGGCATCTACTGTCACTAACACCCCCCTAAAGACTCAAACTAACAGGCATCTACAGTCACTAACACCCCCACCCTAAAGACTCTAACTGACAGTCATCTACAGTCACTAACACCCCCCCCCAAAGACTCAAACAAACAGGCATCTACTGGAATTAACATCCTCCCCCTAAAGACTCTAACTAACAGGTATCTACTGTCACTAACACCCCCTAAAGACTCAAACTAACAGGCATCTACAGTCACTAACACCCCCCACCCTAAAGACTCTAACTGACAGTCATCTACAGTCACTAACACCCCCCCCCCCAAAGACTCAAACAAACAGGCATCTTCAGTCACTATCACACCCCCTCCCAAAGAATCAAACTAACAGGCATCTACAGTCACGAACACCCTCCCCCTAAAGACTCTAACTAACAGGCATCTACTGTCACTAACACCCCTCCCTTAAAGACTCTAACTAAAAGGCATCTACTGTCACTAACACCCCCCCCCCCCCTAAATACTCTAACTGTCAGGCATCTACAGTCACTAACACCCCCCCCTTAAAGACTCTAACTAACAGGCATCTACAGTCACTAACACCCCCCCGCCCCTTAGGGTCTTGTGTGGCTCAGTCGGTAGAGCATGGCGCTTGCAACGCCAAGCGTCGTGGGTTCGATTCCCGCTGGGACCACCCATATGTAAAAGTAGTGGCCCCAGCCGACTTGTAAGTCGCTTTGGACAAAAGCGTCTGCTAAATGGGATATATTATTATATTATTATATTAAAGACTCTAACTAACAGGCATCTACAGTCACTAACACCCCCCCTAAAGACTCTAACTAACAGGCAATATAGTCACTAACACACCCCCCTAAAGACTCTAACTAAAAGGCAATACAGTCACTAACACCACACCCCCCTAAAGACTCTAACTAACAGGCATCTTCAATCACTGACACCCCCCCTAAAGACTCTCACTAACAGGCATCTACAGTCACTAACACCCCCCCCCTAAAGACTCGAACTAACAGGCATCTACTGTCACTAACACCCTCCCCCCCCTAAAGACACTAACTGGCAGGCATCTACTGTCACTAACACCCCCTCCCCCTTAAAGACTCTAACTAACAGGCATCTACAGTCACTAACACCCCCCCTAAAGACTCTAACTAACAGGCATCTACAGTCACAATCATCCCCCCTAAAGACTCGAACTAACAGGCATCTACAGTCACAATCACACCTCCCCCTAAAGACTCTAACTAACAGGCAATACAGTCACTAACACCCCCCCCACCCCTGAAAGACTCTAACTAACAGACATCTACTGTCACTAACACCCCCTAAAGTCTCTAACTAACAGGCAATATAGTCAATAACACCCCAACCCCCTGAAGACACTAACTAACAGGCATCTACAGTCACTAACACCCCCCCCCACCCCTGAAAGACTCTAACTAACAGACATCTACTGTCACTAACACCCCCCCCCCCTAAAGACACTAACTAACAGGCATCTACAGTCACTATCACCCCCCCCCCCTATAGACTCGAACAAACAGACATCGACTGTCACTAACACCCCCCCACCCCCCGAAAGACTCCAACTAACATGCATCTACAGTCACTATCACCCCCCACCCCTAAAGACTCTAACTAACATGCATCTACAGTCACTATCACCCCCCCTAAAGACTCTAACTGGCAGGCATCGACAGTCACTAACATCCCCCTAAAGACTCTAACTAACAGGCATGTACAGTCACTAACACCCCCCCCCTAAAGACTCTAACTAACAGGCATCTACTGTCACTAACACCCCCCTAAAGACTCTAACTAACAGGCATCTACTGTCACTAACACCCCCCCCTAAAGACTCTTACAGGCATCTACAGTCACTAACATCCCACCCCTAAAGACTCTAACTAACAGGCAATACAGTCACTAACACCCCCCACCCCTGAAAGACTCTAACTAACAGGCAGCTACTGTCACTAACACCCCCCCTAAAGACTCTTACAGGCATCTACAGTCACTAACATCCCACCCCCTAAAGACTCTTACAGGCATCTACAGTCACTAACATCCCACCCCCTAAAGACTCTAACTAACAGGCAATACAGTCACTAACACCCCCCCCACCCCTGAAAGACTCTAACTAACAGACATCTACTGTCACTAACACCCCCCACCCCCTAAAGACTCTAACTAACAGGCATCTACAGTCACTATCACCATCCCCCCCTAAAGTCTCTAACTAACAGGCAATATAGTCAATAACACCCCAACCCCCTGAAGACACTAACTAACAGGCATCTACAGTCACTATCCCCCCCCTAAAGACTCTAACTGGCAGGCATCTACAGTCACTAACATCCCCCCCCTAAAGACTCTAACTAACAGGCATCTACTGTCACTAACACCCTCCCCCCTAAAGACTCTAACTAACAGGCATTTACTGTCACTAACACCCCCCTAAAGACTCTAACTGACAGGCATCTACAGTCACTAACACCCCCCCCTAAAGACTCTAACTAACAGGCATCTACAGTCACAATCACCCCTCCCCTAAAGACTCTAACTAACAGGCAATATAGTCACTAACACCCCCCTAAAGACTCTAACTGACAGGCATCTACAGTCACTAACACCCCCCACCCTAAAGACTCTAACTAACAGGCAATACAGTCACTAACACCCCGCCCCTAAAGACTCTAACTAAGAGGCATCTACAGTCACTAACACCCCACCCCCTAAAGACTCTAACTAACAGGCAATACAGTCTCTAACACCCCCCCCTAAAGACTCTAACTAACAGGCATCTACTGTCACTAACACCCCCACCCCCCTAAAGACTCTTACAGGCATCTACAGTCACTAACATCCCACCCCCTAAAGACTCTAACTAACAGGTATCTACTGTCACTAACACCCCCTAAAGACTCTAACTGACAGGCATCTACTGTCACTAACACCCCCCCTAAAGACTCTAACTAACAGGCAATACAGTCACTAACACCCCCCACCCTAAAGACTCTAACTAACAGGCATCTTCAGTCACCTTTCACCTTTGACTCATTCCTCTCTGCCTCCTTCTTTCCACTCCTCTCCTCTTTTGACCTCACCCTCTCACCTTCCCCCCCTACTCACAAGGCAGGCAATACGCTCGACCTCATCATTACTAGATGCTGTTCTTCCACTAACCCCATTGCAACTCCCCTCCAAGTCTCCGACCACTACCTTGTATCCTTTTCCCTCTCGCTCTCATCCAACACTTCCCACACTGCCCCTACTCGGATGGTATCGCGCCGTCCCAACCTTCGCTCTCTCTCCCCCGCTACTCTCTCCTCTTCCATCCTATCATCTCTTCCCTCTGCTCATACCTTCTCCAACCTATCTCCTGATTCTGCCTCCTCAACCCTCCTCTCTTCCCTTTCTGCATCCTTTGACTCTCTATGTCCCCTATCCTCCAGGCCGGCTCGGTCCTCCCCTCCCGCTCCGTGGCTTGACGACTCATTGCGAGCTCACAGAACAGTGCTCCGGGCAGCCGAGCGGAAATGGAGGAAAACTCGCCTCCCTGCGGACCTGGCATCCTTTCACTCCCTCCTCTCTACATTTTCCTCCTCTGTCTCTGCTGCTAAAGCCACTTTCTACCACTCTAAATTCCAAGCATCTGCCTCTAACCCTAGGAAGCTCTTTGCCACCTTCTCCTCCCTCCTGAATCCTCCCCCCCCCCCCTCCTCCCTCTCTGCAGATGACTTCGTCAACCATTTTGAAAAGAAGGTCGACGACATCCGATCCTCGTTTGCTAAGTCAAACGACACCGCTGGTTCTGCTCACACTGCCCTACCCTGTGCTCTGACCTCTTTCTCCCCTCTCTCTCCAGATGAAATCTCGCTTCTTGTGACGGCCGGCCGCCCAACAACCTGCCCGCTTGACCCTATCCCCTCCTCTCTTCTCCAGACCATTTCCGGAGACCTTCTCCCTTACCTCACCTCGCTCATCAACTCATCCCTGACCGCTGGCTACGTCCCTTCCGTCTTCAAGAGAGCGAGAGTTGCACCCCTTCTGAAAAAAACCTACACTCGATCCCTCCGATGTCAACAACTACAGACCAGTATCCCTTCTTTCTTTTCTCTCCAAAACTCTTGAACGTGCCGTCCTTGGCCAGCTCTCCCGCTATCTCTCTCAGAATGACCTTCTTGATCCAAATCAGTCAGGTTTCAAGACTAGTCATTCAACTGAGACTGCTCTTCTCTGTATCACGGAGGCACTCCGCACTGCTAAAGCTAACTCTCTCTCCTCTGCTCTCATCCTTCTAGACCTATCGGCTGCCTTCGATACTGTGAACCATCAGATCCTCCTCTCCACCCTCTCCGAGTTGGGCATCTCCGGCGCGGCCCACGCTTGGATTGCGTCCTACCTGACAGGTCGCTCCTACCAGGTGGCGTGGCGAGAATCTGTCTCCTCGCCACGCGCTCACCACTGGGGTCCCCCAGGGCTCTGTTCTAGGCCCTCTCCTATTCTCGCTATACACCAAGTCACTTGGCTCTGTCATCACCTCACATGGTCTCTCCTATCATTGCTATGCAGACGACACACAATTAATCTTCTCCTTTCCCCCTTCTGATGACCAGGTGGCGAATCGCATCTCTGCATGTCTGGCAGACATATCAGTGTGGATGACGGATCACCACCTCAAGCTGAACCTCGACAAGACGGAGCTGCTCCTCCTCCCGGGGAAGGACTGCCCGTTCCATGATCTCGCCATCACGGTTGACAACTCCATTGTTTCCTCCTCCCAGAGCGCTAAGAACCTTGGCGTGATCCTGGACAACACCCTGTCGTTCTCAACTAACATCAAGGCGGTGGCCCGTTCCTGTAGGTTCATGCTCTACAACATCCGCAGAGTACGACCCTGCCTCACACAGGAAGCGGCGCAGGTCCTAATCCAGGCACTTGTCATCTCCCGTCTGGATTACTGCAACTCGCTGTTGGCTGGGCTCCCTGCCTGTGCCATTAAACCCCTACAACTCATCCAGAACGCCGCAGCCCGTCTGGTGTTCAACCTTCCCAAGTTCTCTCACGTCACTCCGCTCCTCCGCTCTCTCCACTGGCTTCCAGTTGAAGCTCGCATCCGCTACAAGACCATGGTGCTTGCCTACGGAGCTGTGAGGGGAACGGCACCCCAGTACCTCCAGGCTCTGATCAGGCCCTACACCCAAACAAGGGCACTGCGTTCATCCACCTCTGGCCTGCTCGCCTCCCTACCACTGAGGAAGTACAGTTCCCGCTCAGCCCAGTCAAAACTGTTCGCTGCTCTGGCCCCCCAATGGTGGAACAAACTCCCTCACGACGCCAGGACAGCGGAGTCAATCACCACCTTCCGGAGACACCTGAAACCCCACCTCTTCAAGGAATACCTAGGATAGGATAAAGTAATCCTTCTCACCCCCCTTAAATGATTTAGATGCACTATTGTAAAGTGGCTGTTCCACTGGATTTCAGAAGGTGAATTCACCAATTTGTAAGTCGCTCTGGATAAGAGCGTCTGCTAAATGACTTAAATGTAAAAGTAAATGTATGTCACTGACACCCCCCCCCCCCTAAAGACTCTAACTAACAGGCATCGACAGTCACTAACACCCTCCCCCCTAAAGACTCTAACTAACAGGCATCTACTGTCACTAACACCCCCCCCCCCCTAAAGACTCTAACTAACAGGCATCTACAGTCACTAACACCCCCCCCCCCCCCCCTAAAGACTCTAACTAACAGGCATGCACAGTCACTAAGAGAGAGGGGGGAGAAAGAATGGGAAGAGAGAGGGATAAGAGAGAGGGGGAAGAGAGAGGGTGAGAAATAAGGGGAAGAAGAGAGGGGGAGAGAGGCGGAAGAGAGAGGGGGACGAGAGAGGGGGAAGAGAGATGGGGAGAGAGAGGGGGAAGAGAGAATGAGAAACAGAAAGAGAGAGAGAGAGAAACAGGGAGAGAGAGACAGGGAGAATTAAACAGAGAGAGAGAGACAGAGAGAATTCAACTGAGAAAGAGAGAGAGAGAATGAGAAACAGAGCAGTATAGAAAATGAGAAACAGGGAGAGAGGGAGAGGGGAAGGAGAAGGTGTGGGGGTGAGAGATGGGGTGGGGAGGGGGGAAGCAGCTGCCTTGCCATGTAAATAGTTGTGGAGATAGGTAGGGTTGGTTTTGGAGCCAAGGGTTCTACAAAGGGACTTCACCATCTGTTACAGGCCTGATTCCTGCTATTTTCTACTCTGCTCTACTCTACTCTGCTCTGCTCTGCTCTACTCTGTTCTACTCTGCTCTGCTCTACTCTGCTCTGCTCTACTCTGCTCTGTTCTACTCTGCTCTGTTCTACTCTGCTCTACTCTGCTCTGCTCTACTCTACTCTACTCTGCTCTGCTCTGCTCGACTCTGCTCTGTTCTGCTCTGCTCTGTTCTACTCTGCTCTGTTCTACTCTGCTCTGCTCTGCTCTGTTCTACTCTGCTCTACTCTACTCTGCTCTGCTCTGTTCTACTCTGATCTGTTCTCCTCTGCTCTGTTATATTCTACTCTGCTCTACTCTGTTCTGTTCTACTCTGCTCTGTTCTACTCTGCTCTGTTCTACTCTGCTCTGTTATATTCTACTCTGCTCTACTCTGTTCTACTCTACTCTGTTCTACTCTGCTCTACTCTGTTCTACTCTGCTCTACTCTGTTCTACTCTGATCTACTCTGCTCTGCTCTGTTCTACTCTACTCTGCTCTCCTCTGTTCTGGTCTACTCTGTTCTACTCTACTCTACTCTACTCTGCTCTGCTCTGCTCTGTTCTACTCTGTTCTACTCTGCTCTACTCTGTTCTGTTCCACTCTGCTCTTGTTTTAGTATTTTACCTTTATTTAACTTGGGAAGTCAGTTAAGAACACATTCTTATTTACAATGACAGCCTATCGCGGCCAAACCTGGGCGACGCTGGACCCATTTTGCGCATCCTATGGAACTCACAATCACCGCCGGTTGTGATACAGCCTGGAATCAAGGCATGGTCTGTAGTGATGCCTCGAGCACTAGGATGCAGTGCCTTAGACTGCTGGCCACTCCACTTTGCTCTGTACTGTTCTACTCTGTTCTATTCGGTTCTTCTCTGCGCAGCTCTGTTCTACTGTGTTCTATTCGGTTCTTCTCTGCTCTGCTCTGTTCTGTTCTATTGTTTTCTATTCGGTTCTTCTCTGCTCTGTTCTGTTCTACTCTGTTCATCTTTGCTCTGTTCTGCTCTACTCTACTCTACTCTACTCTACTCTACTCTACTCTACTCTGCTCTGCTCTAATCGGCTCTGTTCTACTCTGTTCTGTTCTACTCTGATCTACTCGTCTCTGCTCTGTTCTACTCTGCTCTGTTCTACTCTACTCTGCTCTGCACTTTTCTACTCTACTCTACTCTGTTCTACTCTGCTCTACTCTACTCGTCTCTGCTCTGTTCTACTCTGCTCTGCTCTGTTCTACTCGACTCTGTTCTGCTCTACTCTGCTCTGCTCTACTCTACTCTGCTCTGTTCTACTCTGTTCTACTCTGCTCTGTTATACTCTACTCTGTTCTACTCTACTTTACTCTGCTCTACTCTACTCTGCTCTGATCTGCTCTACTCTGCTCTGTTCGACTCTGCTCTGCTCTACTCTGCTCTGCTCTACTCTGCTCTGCTCTACTCTACTCTGTTCTACTCTGTTCTGTTCTACTCTGCTCTACTCTGCTCTACTCTGTCCTACTCTGCTCTGTTCTACTCTGTTCTGCTCTACTCTGTTCTACTCTGCTCTGTTCTACTCTGCTCTACTCTGTTCTACTCTACTCTGCTCTGCTCTACTCTGCTCTACTCTGCTCTGTTCTACTCTGCTCTACTATGTTCTACTCTACTCTGCTCTGTTCTACTCTGATCTGTTCTACTCTGTTCTGCTCTGCTCTGTTCAGCTCTACTCTGATCTACTCTGCTCTGTTCTCCTCTGCTCTGTTGTATTCTACTCTGCTCTACTCTACTCTGCCCTACTCTGCTCTGTTCTACTCTACTCTGCTCTGTTCTACTCTGCTCTGTTCTACTCTACTCTGTTCTAGTCTATTCTGTTCTACTCTGCTCTACTCTGTTCTACTCTGCTCTACTCTGTTCTACTCTACTCTGCTCTGTTCTACTCTGATCTGTTCTACTCTGTTCTGCTCTACTCTGCTCTACTCTACTCTGCTCTGCTCTGCTCTACTCTGCTCTGTTCTACTCTGCTCTGATCTACTCTGCTCTGTTATACTCTACTCTGTTCTACTCTACTTTACTCTGCTCTACTCTACTCTGCTCTGATCTGCTCTACTCTGCTCTGTTCGACTCTGCTCTACTCTACTCTGTTCTACTCTGTTCTGTTCTACTCTGCTCTACTCTGCTCTACTCTGTCCTACTCTGCTCTGTTCTACTCTGTTCTGCTCTACTCTGCTCTACTCTGCTCTGTTCTACTCTGCTCTACTCTGTTCTACTCTGCTCTGCTCTACTCTGTTCTACTCTGCTCTGTTCTACTCTACTCTACTCTGCTCTGTTCTACTCTGATCTGTTCTACTCTGTTCTGCTCTGCTCTGTTCAGCTCTACTCTGATCTACTCTGATATACTCTGCTCTGTTCTCCTCTGCTCTGTTATATTCTACTCTGCTCTACTCTACTCTACTCTGCCCTACTCTGCTCTGTTCTACTCTTCTCTACTCTACTCTGCTCTGTTCTACTCTGCTCTGTTCTACTATTCTCTACTCTGCTCTGTTCTACTCTGCTCTGTTCTACTCTACTCTGTTCTAGTCTATTCTGTTCTACTCTGCTCTACTCTGTTCTACTCTGCTCTACTCTGTTCTACTCTGCTCTGTTCTACTCTGCTCTGATCCACTCTGCTCTGCTCTGTTCTACTCTACTCTGCTCTGTTCTACTCTGTTCTGTTCTACTCTGCTCTACTCTGCTCTGTTCTACTCTGCTCTACTCTGCTCTGCTCTTGTTTTAGTATTTTACCTTTATTTAACTAGGGAAGTCAGTTAAGAACACGTTCTTATTTACAATGACAGCCTATCGCGGCCAAACCTGGGCGACGCTGGACCAATTTTGCGCACCCTATGGAACTCACAATCACCGCCCGTTGTGATACAGCCTGGAATCAAACCATGGTCTGTAGTGATGCCTCTAGCACTAGGATGCAGTGCCTTCGACTGCTGGCCACTCCACTTTGCTCTGTTCTGTTCTACTCTGTTCTATTCGGTTCTTCTCAGCGCTGCTCTGTTCTGCTCTGTTCTACTGTGTTCTATTTGGTTCTTCTCTGCTCTGATCTGTTCTGCTCTGCTGTACTCTGTTCTATTCGGTTCTTCTCTGCTCTGCTCTGTTCTGTTCTGTTCTATTATATTGTTTTCTATTCGGTTCTTCTCTGCTCTGTTCTACTCTGTTCATCTTTGTTCTGTTCTGCTCTAATCTGTTCTGTTCTGCTCTGCCCTGTTCTGTTCTATTCTGTTCTGCTCTGTTTTGTTCTACTCTGTTCTACTTTGTTCTGTTCTGCTCTAATCTTTTCTGTTCTGCTCTGCTCTGTTCTGCTCTACTCTACTCTACTGTGCTCTGCTCAACTCTACTCTGCTCTACTCTACTCTACTCTGCTCTACTCTTCTCTGCGCTGTTCTACTCGGCTCTGTTCTACTCTGTTCTGCTCTACTCTGCTCTACTCTACTCTGTTCTACACTGCTCTGTTTTACTCTGCTCTACTCTACTCTGCTCTACTCTACACTGCTCTACTCTGCTCTACTCGGCTCTATTCTGTTCTACACTGCTCTGTTCTACTCTACTCTACTCTACTCTAATCTGCTCTGTTCTACTCTGTTCTACTCTGCTCTGATCTACTCGTCTCTGCTCTGTTCTACTCTGCTCTGTTCTACTCAACTCTGTTCTACTCTACTCTGCTCTGCTCTGCACTTTTCTACTCTACTCTGTTCTACTCGTCTCTGCTCTGTTCTACTCGACTGTGCTCTGCTCTGCTCTACTCTACTCTGCTCTGCTCTACTCTACTCTGCTCTGTTCTACTCTGCTCTACTCTACTCTGCTCTGCTCTTTTCTACTCTACTCTGTTCTGTTCTCCTCTACTCTGCTCTACTCTGATCTACTCTGCTCTGCTCTACTCTACTCTGTTCTGTTCTACTCTGCTCTACTCTGTTCTACTCTGCTCTGCTCTACTCTACTCTGTTCTACTCTGCTCTACACTGTTCTGTTCTACTCTGCTCTACTCTGCTTTGCGCTGTTCTACTCTGCTCTGTTCTGCTCTAATCTGCTCTACTCTGCTCTGTTCTACTCTACTCTGTTCTACACTGCTCTGTTCTACTCTGCTCTACTCTGCTCTACTCTACTATGCTCTGCGCTGTTCTACTCTGCTCTACTCTGTTCTACACTGCTCTGTTCTACTCTGCTCTGTTCTACTCTACTCTAATCTGCTCTGTTCTACTCTGTTCTGTTCTACTCTGATCTACTCGTCTCTGCTCTGCTCTACTCTACTCTACTATGATCTGTTCTACTCTACTCTGCTCTACTCTACTCTGATTTGCTTTGCTCTACTCTGCTCTGTTCTACTCTACTCTGCTCTGCTCTGATCTACTCTGCTCTGTTCTACTCTACTCTACTCTACTCTGCTCTACTCTGCTCTGTTCTACTCTGTTCTGCTCTGCTCTACTCTTCTCTGCTCTGTTCTACTCTGTTCTTCTCTGCTCTGTTCTACTCTGCTCTGATCTACTCTGCTCTGTTATATTCTACTCTGCTCGACTCTACTCTGCTCGACTCTGCTCTGTTCTACTCTTCTAATGCTCTACTCTGCTCTGCTCTGTTCTACTCCACTCTGTTCTACTCTGTTCTGTTCTACTCTGCTCTACTCTACTCTGCTCTGCTCTGCTCTACTCTGCTCTGATATACTCTGCTCTGTTCTACTCTACTCTGTTCTACTCTGTTCTGTTCTACTCTGCTCTGCTCTACTCTGCTCTACTCTACTCTGTTCTACTCTACTCTGTTCTACTCTACTCTGATCTACTCTGCTCTTTTCTCCGCTGCTCTGTTATATTCTACTCTGCTCTACTCTACTCTGCTCTACTCTGCTCTGTTCTAGTCTTCTCTGCTCTACTCTGCTCTGCTCTGTTCTACTCTACTCTGTTCTACTCTACTTTACTATGCTCTACTCTGCTCTGATCTGCTCTGATCTTCTCTGCTCTGTTCTACTCTGCTCTGCTCTATTCTGCTCTGATCTGCTCTACTCTGCTCTGTTCCACTCTGCTCTACTCTGCTCTCCTTTGCTCTTGTTTTAGTATTTTACCTTTTTTAACTTGGGAAGTCAGTTAAGAACACATTCTTATTTACAATGACAGCCTATCGCGGCCAAACCTGGGCGGCGCTGGACCAATTTTGCTCACCCTATGGAACTCACAATCACCGCCGGTTGTGATACAGCCTGGAATCAAACCATGGTCTGTAGTGATGCCTCTAGCACTAGGATGCAGTGCCTTAGACTGCTGGCCACTCCACTTTGCTCTGTTCTGTTCTACTCTGTTCTATTCGGTTCTTCTCTGCTCTGTTCTGTTCTACTCTGTTCTTCTTTGTTCTGTTCTGCTCTAATCTGTTCTGTTCTGCTCTGTTCTGTTCTGCTCTGTTCTGTTCTGCTCTCTTCTTCTTTGTTCTGTTCTCCTCTGTTTTGTTCTGTTCTGTTCTACTGTGTTCTTCTCTGTTCTGCTCTGTTCTGTTCTGTTCTGCTCTAATCTGTTCTGTTCTGTTCTGCTCTAATCTGTTCTGTTCTGTTCTACTCTGTGCTTCTTTGTTCTGTTCTGCTCTAATCTGTTATGTTCTGTCTGCTCTGTTCTGTTTTACTGTGTTCTATTCAGTTCTGCTCTGTTCTGCTCTGCTCTGTTCTTCTTTGATCTGTTCTGTTCTGCTCTGTTCTTTTTTGATCTGTTCTGTTCTGCTCTGCTCTACTGTGTTCTGCTCTGCTCTGTTCTTCTTTGTTCTGTTCTACTGTGTTCTGTTCTGCTCTGTTATACTGTGTTCTGTTCTGCTCTGTTATTCTTTGTTCTGTTCTGCTCTGATGTGTTCTATTCAGTTCTATTTGGGTGTGTTCTACTGTGTTCTGTTCTGCTCTATTCTGTTCTTCTCTATTCTGTTCTGTTGAAGTTACAATAACAGTCTCCTCACAGCAATGTTTTCTCATCACACTGGATCATGCATACAAAGTTACACTCGCTCTCTCTCTATCTCTTTCTCCTTATACAACATCAGAAACAGAGGGGATCCACTCAACATTGAGAAACTGAACCACAACTGTAATCCACACCTCGATCCTGTGAACGGACAGACAGACAGACGGACAGACGCACACGGACAGACAGACAGACAGACAGACAGGTGAGGGACAGACAGGTGTTGTCATCAGCTAGAGGTGTGAGAGAGGACCATCCTGATGACTGATCAGTAAAGATCACCATCACCACCCTCCCAGTGTTCTGCACAGCTCCAGTTCAGCCCAATCAGACATCATATATCGACTTCCTGCATTCCTTAGTCATGTAGCGTTTTAGGACTGACTGGCTGGCTGGCTGGCTGACTGGCTAACTGACTGACTGACTGACTGGGTGGCTGGCTGACTGACTTGCTGACTGGCTGGCTGACTGGGTGGCTGGCTGACTGACTGGCTGACTTGCTGATTGGCTGGCTGACTGACTGGCTGACTGGCTGGCTGACTGGCTGGCTGGCTGACTGGCTGACTAACTGGCCGGCTGGATAATTGTCTGGATAACTGGCTCACTGGCTAACTGACAGACTGACTGACTGACTGAGTGGCTGGCTGACTGAGTGGATGGCTGGCTGACTGGCTAACTGACTGGCTGAGTGGCCGGCTGACTGGCTAACTGATCATTTCAATAATTTTAGTCAATAAGATTCTTGCTACGTAAGCTTAACTTTCTGAACATTCGAGACGTGTAGTCCACTTGTCATTCCAATCTCCTTTGCATTAGCGTAGCCTCTTCTGTAGCCTGTCAACTATGTGTCTATCTATCCCTGTTCTCTCCTCTCTGCACAGACCATACAAACGCTCCACACCGCGTGGCCGCGGCCACCCTAATCTGGTGGTCCCAGCGCGCACGACCCACGTGGAGTTCCAGGTCTCCGGTAGCCTCTGGAACTGCCGATCTGCGGCCAACAAGGCAGAGTTCATCTCAGCCTATGCCTCCCTCCAGTCCCTCGACTTCTTGGCACTGATGGAAACATGGATCACCACAGATAACACTGCTACTCCTACTGCTCTCTCTTCGTCCGCCCACATGTTCTCGCACACCCCGAGAGCTTCTGGTCAGCGGGGTGGTGGCACCGGGATCCTCATCTCTCCCAAGTCGTCATTCTCTCTTTCTCCCCTTACCCATCTGTCTATCGCCTCCTTTGAATTCCATGCTGTCACAGTTACCAGCCCTTTCAAGCTTAACATCCTTATCATTTATCGCCCTCCAGGTTCCCTCGGAGAGTTCATCAATGAGCTTGATGCCTTGATAAGCTCCTTTCCTGAGGACGACTCACCTCTCACAGTCCTGGGCGACTTTAACCTCCCCACGTCTACCTTTGACTCATTCCTCTCTGCCTCCTTCTTTCCACTCCTCTCCTCTTTTGACCTCACCCTCTCACCTTCCCCCCCTACTCACAAGGCAGGCAATACGCTCGACCTCATCTTTACTAGATGCTGTTCCTCCACTAACCTCATTGCAACTCCCTCCAAGTCTCCGACCACTACCTTGTATCCTTTTCCCTCTCGCTCTCATCCAACACTTCCCACACTGCCCCTACTCGGATGGTATCGCGCCGTCCCAACCTTCGCTCTCTCTCCCCCGCTACTCTCTCCTCTTCCATCCTATCATCTCTTCCCTCTGCTCATACCTTCTCCAACCTATCTCCTGATTCTGCCTCCTCAACCCTCCTCTCTTCCCTTTCTGCATCCTTTGACTCTCTATGTCCCCTATCCTCCAGGCCGGCTCGGTCCTCCCCTCCCGCTCCGTGGCTCGACGACTCATTGCGAGCTCACAGAACAGGGCTCCGGGCAGCCGAGCGGAAATGGAGGAAAACTCGCCTCCCTGCGGACCTGGCATCCTTTCACTCCCTCCTCTCTACATTTTCCTCCTCTGTCTCTGCTGCTAAAGCCACTTTCTACCACTCTAAATTCCAAGCATCTGCCTCTAACCCTAGCAAGCTCTTTGCCACCTTCTCCTCCCTCCTGAATCCTCCTCCCCCTCCCCCCCCTCCTCCCTCTCTGCAGATGACTTCGTCAACCATTTTGAAAAGAAGGTCGACGACATCCGATCCTCGTTTGCTAAGTCAAACGACACCGCTGGTTCTGCTCACACTGCCCTACCCTGTGCTCTGACCTCTTTCTCCCCTCTCTCTCCAGATGAAATCTCGCTTCTTGTGACGGCCGGCCGCCCAACAACCTGCCCGCTTGACCCTATCCCCTCCTCTCTTCTCCAGACCATTTCCGGAGACCTTCTCCCTTACCTCACCTCGCTCATCAACTCATCCCTGACCGCTGGCTACGTCCCTTCCGTCTTCAAGAGAGCGAGAGTTGCACCCCTTCTGAAAAAACCTACACTCGATCCCTCCGATGTCAACAACTACAGACCAGTATCCCTTCTTTCTTTTCTCTCCAAAACTCTTGAACGTGCCGTCCTTGGCCAGCTCTCCCGCTATCTCTCTCAGAATGACCTTCTTGATCCAAATCAGTCAGGTTTCAAGACTAGTCATTCAACTGAGACTGCTCTTCTCTGTATCACGGAGGCGCTCCGCACTGCTAAAGCTAACTCTCTCTCCTCTGCTCTCATCCTTCTAGACCTATCGGCTGCCTTCGATACTGTGAACCATCAGATCCTCCTCTCCACCCTCTCCGAGTTGGGCATCTCCGGCGCGGCCCACGCTTGGATTGCGTCCTACCTGACAGGTCGCTCCTACCAGGTGGCGTGGCGAGAATCTGTCTCCTCGCCACGCGCTCTCACCACTGGTGTCCCCCAGGGCTCTGTTCTAGGCCCTCTCCTATTCTCGCTATACACCAAGTCACTTGGCTCTGTCATAACCTCACATGGTCTCTCCTATCATTGCTATGCAGACGACACACAATTAATCTTCTCCTTTCCCCCTTCTGATGACCAGGTGACGAATCGCATCTCTGCATGTCTGGCAGACATATCAGTGTGGATGACGGATCACCACCTCAAGCTGAACCTCGGCAAGACGGAACTGCTCTTCCTCCCGGGGAAGGACTGCCCGTTCCATGATCTCGCCATCACGGTTGACAACTCCATTGTGTCCTCCTCCCAGAGCGCTAAGAACCTTGGCGTGATCCTGGACAACACCCTGTCGTTCTCAACTAACATCAAGGCGGTGGCCCGTTCCTGTAGGTTCATGCTCTACAACATCCGCAGAATACGACCCTGCCTCACACAGGAAGCGGCGCAGGTCCTAATCCAGGCACTTGTCATCTCCCGTCTGGATTACTGCAACTCGCTGTTGGCTGGGCTCCCTGCCTGTGCCATTAAACCCCTACAACTCATCCAGAACGCCGCAGCCCGTCTGGTGTTCAACCTTCCCAAGTTCTCTCACGTCACCCCGCTCCTCCGCTCTCTCCACTGGCTTCCAGTTGAAGCTCGCATCCGCTACAAGACCATGGTGCTTGCCTACGGAGCTGTGAGGGGAACGGCACCGCAGTACCTCCAGGCTCTGATCAGGCCCGCTCGCCTCCCTACCACTGAGGAAGTACAGTTCCCGCTCAGCCCAGTCAAAACTGTTCGCTGCTCTGGCCCCCCAATGGTGGAACAAACTCCCTCACGACGCCAGGACAGCGGAGTCAATCACCACCTTCCGGAGACACCTGAAACCCCACCTCTTTAAGGAATACCTAAGATAGGATAAAGTAATCCTTCTCACCCCCCTTAAATGATTTAGATGCACTATTGTAAAGTGGCTGTTCCACTGGATGTCATAAGGTGAATTCACCAATTTGTAAGTCGCTCTGGATAAGAGCGTCTGCCAAATGACTTAAATGTAAATGTAATGTAAATGTCTAACTGGCTAACTGACTGGCTGACTGACTGAGTGACCGGCTGGCTGACTGGCTGACTGTCTTACTGACTGGCTGGCTGACTGGCTAACTGACTGGCTGACTGGCTGAGTGGCTGGCTGACTGGCTGGCTGACTGACTGGCTGACTGAGTGGCCGGCTGGCTGACTGGCTGACTGTCTTACTGACTGGCTGACTGATTGAGTGGCTGGTTGACTGACTGACTGTCTAACACACAGACTGACTAGCTGACTGGCTACCTGACTGGATGACTGGCTAAATGACGGACTGGCTGACTGGCTGGCTAACTGACGGACTGACTGACTGAGTGGCTGGCTAACTGATAGACTGACTGACTGACTGACTGGCTGACTGGCAAACTGATGGACTGACTGGCTGACTGGCTGACTGACTAACACACAGACTGACTGACTGGCTGGCTAACTGACAGACTGACTGACTGAGTGGCTGGCTGACTGGCTGACTGGCTAACTGACTGGCTAACACACAGACTAACTGACTGACTGGTTGGTTGACTGACTGACTGAGTAACTGACTGGCTGTCTGACTTATTGGCTAACTGAAGGACTGGCTAACTGACTGACTGACTGGCTGACTTGCTGACTAATTAAAGAGCTAATTGGAAGGCCCTAACTAGGCCTGTGCCAGCTGAATGGAAGGCCCTAACTAGGCCTGTGCCAGCTGAATGGAAGGCCCTAACTAGGCCTGTGCCAGCTGAATGGAAGGCCCTAACTTGGCCTGTGCCAGCTGAATGGAAGGCCCTAACTAGGCCTGTGCCAGCTGAATGGAAGGCCCTAACTAGGCCTGTGCCAGCTGCATGGAAGGCCCGACCTAGGCCTGTGCCAGCTGAATGGAAGGCCCTAACTAGGCCTGTGCAAGCTGAATGGAAGGCCCTAACTAGGCCTGTGCCAGCTGAATGGAAGGCCCTAACTAGGCCTGTGCCAGCTGAATGGAAGGCCCTAACTAGGCCTGTGCCAGCTAAATGGAAGGCCCTAACTAGGCCTGTGCCAGCTGAATGGAAGGCCCTAACTAGGCCTGTGGTAGCTGAATGGAAGGCCCTAACTAGGCCTGTGCCAGCTGAATGGAAGGCCCTAACTATGCCTGCGCCAGTTGAATGTAAGGCCCTAACGAGGCCTGTGCCAGCTGAATGGAAGGCCCTAACTAGGCCTATGCAAGCTGAATGGAAGGCCCTAACTAGGCCTGTGCCAGCTGAATGGAAGGCCCTAACTAGGCCTGTGCCAGCTGAATGGAAGGCCCTAACTAGGCCTGTGCCAGCTGAATGGAAGGCCCTACCTAGGTCCGGGCAAGCTGAATGGAAGGCCCTAACTAGGCCTGTGCCAGCTGAATGGAAGGCCCTAACTAGGCCTGTGCCAGCTGAATGGAAGGCCCTAACTAGGCCTGTGCCAGCTGAATGGAAGGCCCTAACTAGGCCTGTGCCAGCTGCATGGAAGGCCATAACTCAGCCTGTGCCTGTCAGGATTTGGCCAGGGTTGTTCCGGGTTTTGGTCACTAGATGCCCCCATTGTGCTTTTTGACCTTATGTTTTTTCCCTTGTTCCCCATTATTATTTGCACCTGTACCTCGTTTTTCCCTGATTGTATTTAAACCCTTAGTTTCCCCCAGTTCTGTGCTCTGTGTTTGTATGTTAGCACCCAGCCCTAGTGTTCTGTGTTTTCCTGTCGATTCCGGTGGATGCTCTTGTGGAATTCTGTTTTTGTTTTTGAGTGTCTCTTGAGGCTTTTTTGTGCTATTCCTACCACCTTTTGGATTTGCCATTTTTGTATTTAAGGACTTCTCCTTTTTACTACATTAAATACACCGTCTTAAAAACTGCTGTGTCTGCCTCATCTTCTGGGTTCTGCTGACTATTCGTGGCTCAGTTGGTTAAGTGACTGTTTCTCACTCCGGAGACCCAGGTTTGTAACCGGGTCCTGACAGAAACACAGAGCCAAAAATGAACCCAGAGGCAGCCAGTTCCCAGGACCTTTTTGCCATGCTGTCCCACCACCAGGAGACTGTCCAACGCCACAAAGCCGCCCTGGTTCAGCAAGAGGCCTTAATGGCTAGACATTCTCATCTTCTGTCGGAGATGCTGACTTCCATTAAGCAAATATCTGATCGTCTTACCCCGGCAACAGTTCCCGTCCCAGTACCTCAGATTCACGTACCCATGGCAGTTAACCCCCTGGCTGAACCTCGTCTTCCACCTCCCCAACGGTTCTCAGGTGATCCAAGTGCTTGTAAAGGGTTTCTCACCCAATGTTCTCTCTCCTTTGAGCTACAACCCTCGTCGTTTCCCACCGACCGGTCTAAGATCGCTTATATCATCACCCTGCTGTCGGGAAAAGCCCTGGCCTGGGCTACTGCTGTGTGGGATGCCCATAGTTCTTGCTGTGCCAGCTACTCTGCCTTTGCTGAGGAATTCAAACGAGTGTTTCAAGGCCCAAGCAGTGGTTCTGACTCAGCCAAACAGCTCCTGACTCTCCACCAAGGTTGGCGCAGCGTGACGGACTATGCCATCCAGTTCCGCACGGTGGCAGCAGCAAGTGGCTGGAACAACGAGGCGCTCACGGTGTGCTTTCTGAAAGGCCTTTCCGACACTATCCAAGATGAACTGGCCACTCGGGAACCACCGGACAATCTCGAGTCCCTGATCAAGTTGGCCTCACGCATTGACCAGCGTCTGAGAGAGAGAACTCAACCGTAGACCTCTAGCCCCTATCAGTCCCAGCTCCGAGTCCCCACCTTTATCCTCGCTGGCTCCATCGGAACCCATGCAGATTGGACGCATCTCCCAGGCTGAGAGAGACCGCCGGATGAGGGAGCGACGCTGTCTATATTGCGGCAAACCGGGCCATTTCCGTTCCACGTGTCCCGGGCTCCAGGGAAACGCTCTGTCCCGTACAGACCGGGGGAACTGTAACGGGAAACATAACCTCCTCCCATCCGTCCAACTCCCGTCTGCTCATTCCAGTCACCCTCTCCTGGGACAACCACAAGCTTCACCTTCAAGCCTTGGTAGACTCTGGAGCCGCAGGTAACTTCATGGATGGTGTCTGGGCGAAGGAGAATGGCGTTCCCTCTGAACCTCTAAGTGAACCCATGAGGGTCACTACATTGGATGGAAGCCCTTTGGGATCTGGACTTGTCACTCATGTCACTACCTCCTTGCGACTTTCAGTTTCACAACACCAGGAATTGATGAACTTTCATTTGATCTCCTGTTCCGAGTTCCCTCTCGTCCTTGGATACCCCTGGCTTCACAGCCATAACCCTCACATCGACTGGTCTGTGGGCACTATCAAGCAGTCGGGTCCTACGTGCCAAGCTACTTGTATTTTCCAGAATTCCCCGAGTTCTACTCCCGAGTCTTTAGAATCCATCGACCTGACCCGAGTTCCCGAGTGTTACCATGACCTCAAACTGGTGTTTAGCAAACAGAGGGCCACCATGCTACCACCCCATAGACCTTACGATTGCCCCATCGACCTGTTTCCGGGCACTTGCCCCCCCAGGGGTCGGATCTTTTCCCTATCTCCACCCGAACGAGCTGCTATGGATACCTACATCAAGGACGCTCTGGAAGCAGGCCTCATGCGTCCATCCACCTCCCTGGCGGGAGCAGGGTTTTTCTTTGTGGCCAAGAAAGACGGTGGATCCTTGCATCGACTACCGGGGACTCAATGCCATAACCGTCCGTAACCGTTACCCGCTACCCCTTATGGCCACAGCCTTCGAGCTGCTCCAGGAAGCAGTTGTTTTCACTAAGCTTGACCTGCGGAACGCATACCATCTTGTGCAGATCAGACCTGGTGACGAGTGGAAGACCGCTTTCAACACGCCTACTGGTCACTATGAATACTTGGTGATGCCCTTCGGCCTGACCAACGCCCCAGCGGTGTTCCAAGCGCTCATAAACGATGTGCTTAGGGATATGCTTAACATATTTGTGTTCGTTTACTTGGATGACATCCTCATCTTTTCGAGCTCCCTTCAAGAACACACTAAGCATGTCAGACAAGTACTCAAACGCCTCCTGGACAGCCATCTGTACGTTAAGCCGGAAAAATGTGAATTCCATTCATCCCGAGTACAATTCCTGGGATTTGTAGTGGAACCCGGTCGAGTCCAAATGGACCCCAGGAAGGTAGGGCGGTAGCGGATTGGCCCACCCCCAAATCCGTTAAGGAAGTTCAGCGTTTCCTGGGCTTCACAAACTTTTACCGCAAGTTCATCAAGAACTTCAGCTTGGTGGCAGCCCCTCTCTCAGCTTTAACCAAGGGTGGCAATGCAAGGTTTTTGTGGGGAAGAGAAGCTGAGACGGCCTTCCAAGGATTCAAGCAGCGCGTTCTCTCTGCTCCCATCCTGATACTACCGACTACGGATGAACCATTTGTGGTGGAGGTAGACGCATCAGAGGTTGGTGTTGGAGCTGTCCTGTCTCAGAGGGGTGAAGACAAGAAGCTTCATCCGTGCGCTTTCTTCTCACACTGGCTTACCCCGACTGAGAGGAACTACGATGTGGGGGATCGTGAACTCCTAGCGGTTAAGATGGCATTGAAGGAATGGAGACACTGGCTCGAGGGGCTTCTCACCCATTTCAAGTGCTTACGGACCACAAAAATCTGGAGTATATCCAGCAGGCGAAGCGGTTGAACTCTAGACAAGCTAGATGGTCTCTTTTCTTCAATCGATTCCAGTTTATCCTCACCTATCGGCCCGGGTCGAAGAATCTCAAACCGGATGCCCTGTCCCGAGTCTACGCTCCTGCCATTCGAGATGACACGGACATGCCTGTCCTTCCTGCTGCTAAGATTGTGGCTCCGATCTCGTGGCAAGTTGAGGATACCGTGAGACGTGCTCAAGCTAGCGAACCGGACCCGAAAGGAGGTCCTGCCAATCGGTTGTTTGTCCCCAAGGCAGTGAGGACTTAGGTCCTTCTGTGGGGGCACTCCTCTCGCCTCACCTGTCATCCGGGCGTAGGTCGCACCTTGGAGTTCATCCAGCGTAAGTTCTGGTGGCCTACCATAAGAGAAGACGTTGCCACTTTCGTCAATGCCTGTCCCGTGTGCTGCCAGGGCAAATCTTCTCACCTCCGCCCTCAAGGACTCCTTCACCCTTTACCTGTTCCCCACAGACCCTGGTCCCATATCTCATTGGACTTTATTACTGGACTTCCTCCATCCCGTGGCAATACTACTATCCTAGTCATAATCGACAGGTTTTCAAAGGCGGCCAGGTTCGTCCCTCTGACTAAGTTACCTTCTGCCAAGGAAACGGCTGAGTTGGTAATTAATCATGTGTTCCGAGTCTTCGGCATTCCTCAAGATATGGTTTCTGACAGAGGTCCCCAGTTCGCCTCAAGGTTTTGGAAGGCCTTCTGCCAACTCATGGGGGCTTCTGCCAGTCTATCTTCAGGGTACCATCCGGAGTCCAACGGCCAAACAGAGAGGATGAATCAAGAGCTGGAAACCACCCTCCGATGTATGACTCGTGACAACCCGTCCACATGGTCATCCTTTATTGTTTGGGCCGAATACGCGCACAACACCTTGCGCTCCTCCTCCACTGGTATGTCCCCGCACGAGTGTCAGTTTGGCTATGCTCCTCCATTGTTCCCGGACCAGGAGGCAGAAGTCAGAGTGCCTTCAGCCTTGAAGTTCGTCAGACGCTGTCGGCTTATGTGGAGGAAGACCCGTCTTAATCTTATGCGTTCCTCACAGAGGTACCAACAACAAGCCAACAGACGTCGCCGTCCGGGCCTACCCTGCGCTCCGGCCAGAGAGTCTGGCTCTCCACAAGAGACTTACCTCTACGGGTGGAGTCTCGCAAGCTGTCCCAAAAATACATCGGTCCCTTCAAGGTTGCCAGGAGAGTTAACCCAGTTTCTTATCGCCTACACTTACCCAGATCCCTTAAGATTAATCCCACATTTCACATTTCATTGTTAAAACCTGTTGTTTTTTCTCCCCTTGTCCCGGCAGACAGACCTCCCCCTCCGCCTCATGTCATTGGAGGCCAGCCGGCTTATACCGTCCATCGGATACTGGATTCCCGCCGGGTGCAGCGGTCCTGGCAGTATCTGGTGGACTGGGAAGGCTACGGTCCCGAGGAGCGCTCCTGGGTTCCTGCCAAGGACATCCTGGATCCTGACCTCATTCGTCAGTTCAGGGCCCTCCACCCTGAGAGAGCTGGTAGGAACGTCAGGAGCCGTTCCTAGGGGGGGGATTCTGTCAGGATTTGGCCAGGGTTGTTCCGGGTTTTGGTCACTAGATGCCCCCATTGTGCTTTTTGACCTTATGTTTTTTCCCTTGTTCCCCATTATTATTTGCACCTGTACCTAGTTTCCCCTGATTGTATTTAAACCCTTAGTTTCCCTCAGTTCTGTGCTCTGTGTTTGTATGTTAGCACCCAGCCCTAGTGTTCTGTGTTTTCCTGTCGATTCCGATGGATGCTCTTGTGGAATTCTGTTTTTGTTTTTGAGTGTCTCTTGAGGCTTTTTTGTGCTATTCCTACCACCTTTTGGATTTGCCATTTTTGTATTTAAGGACTTCTCCTTTTTACTACATTAAATACAACGTCTTAAGTACTGCTGTGTCTGCCTCATCTTCTGGGTTCTGCTGACTATTCGTGGCTCAGTTGGTTAAGTGACTGTTTCTCACTCCGGAGACCCAGGTTCGTAACCGGGTCCTGACAGTGCCAGCTGAATGGAAGGCCCTAACTAGGCCTGTGCCAGCTGAATGGAAGGCCCTAACTAGGCCTGTGCCAGCTGAATGGAAGGCCCTAACTAGGCCTGTGCCAGCTGAATGGAAGGCCCTAACTAGGCCTGTGCCAGCTGAATGGAAGGCCCTAACTAGGCCTGTGCCAGCTGAATGGAAGGCCCTAACTAGGCCTGTGCCAGCTGCATGGAAGGCCCTAACTAGGCGTGTGCAAGCTGAATGGAAGGCCCTAACTAGGCCTGTGCCAGCTGAATGGAAGGCCCTAACTAGGCCTGTGCCAGCTGAATGGAAGGCCCTAACTAGGCCTGTGGTAGCTGTGGTAGCTGAATGGAAGGCCCTAACTAGGCCTGTGCCAGCTGAATGGAAGGCCCTAACTAGGCCTGTGCCAGATGAATGGAAGGCCCTAACTAGGCCTGTGCCAGCTGAATGGAAGGCCCTAACTAGGCCTGTGCCAGCTGAATGGAAGGCCCTACCTAGGTCCGGGCAAGCTGAATGGAAGGCCCTAACTAGGCCTGTGCCAGCTGAATGGAAGGCCCTAACTAGGCCTGTGCCAGCTGAATGGAAGGCCCTAACTAGGCCTGTGCCAGCTGAATGGAAGGCCCTAACTAGGCCTGTGCCAGCTGAATGGAAGGCCCTAACTAGGCCTGTGGTAGCTGAATGGAAGGCCCTAACTAGGCCTGTGCCAGCTGAATGGAAGGCCCTAACTAGGCCTGTGCCAGCTGAATGGAAGGCCCTAACTAGGCCTGTACCAGATAAATGGAAGGCCCTAACTAGGCCTGTGCCAGCTGAATGGAAGGCCCTAACTAGGCCTGTGCCAGCTGCATGGAAGGCCCTAACTAGGCGTGTGCAAGCTGAATGGAAGGCCCTAACTAGGCCTGTGCCAGCTGAATGGAAGGCCCTAACTAGGCCTGTGCCAGCTGAATGGAAGGCCCTAACTAGGCCTGTGCCAGCTGAATGGAAGGCCCTAACTAGGCCTGTGGTAGCTGAATGGAAGGCCCTAACTAGGCCTGTGCCAGCTGAATGGAAGGCCCTAACTAGGCCTGTGCCAGATGAATGGAAGGCCCGAACTAGGCCTGTGCCAGCTGAATGTAAGGCCCTAACTAGGCCTGTGCCAGCTGAATGGAAGGCCCTACCTAGGTCCGGGCAAGCTGAATGGAAGGCCCTAACTAGGCCTGTGCCAGCTGAATGGAAGGCCCTAACTAGGCCTGTGCCAGCTGAATGGAAGGCCCTAACTAGGCCTGTGCCAGCTGAATGAAAGGCCCTAACTAGGCCTGTGCCAGCTGAATGGAAGGCCAAGCTAACTAGGCTAACTAGGCCTGTGCCAGCTGAATGGAAGGCCCTAACTAGGCCTGTGGTAGCTGAATGGAAGGCCCTAACTAGGCCTGTGCCAGCTGAATGGAAGGCCCTAACTAGGCCTGTGCCAGCTGAATGGAAGGCCCTAACTAGGCCTGTGCCAGCTGAATGGAAGGCCCTAACTAGGCCTGTGCCAGCTGAATGGAAGGCCCTAACTAGGCCTGTGCCAGCTGCATGGAAGGCCCTAACTAGGCGTGTGCAAGCTGAATGGAAGGCCCTAACTAGGCCTGTGCCAGCTGAATGGAAGGCCCTAACTAGGCCTGTGCCAGCTGAATGGAAGGCCCTAACTAGGCCTGTGCCAGCTGAATGGAAGGCCCTAACTAGGCCTGTGGTAGCTGAATGGAAGGCCCTAACTAGGCCTGTGGTAGCTGAATGGAAGGCCCTAACTAGGCCTGTGCCAGATGAATGGAAGGCCCTAACTAGGCCTGTGCCAGCTGAATGGAAGGCCCTACCTAGGTCCGGGCAAGCTGAATGGAAGGCCCTAACTAGGCCTGTGCCAGCTGAATGGAAGGCCCTAACTAGGCCTGTGCCAGCTGAATGGAAGGCCCTAACTAGGCCTGTGCCAGCTGCATGGAAGGCCCTAACTAGGCCTGTGCCAGCTGAATGGAAGGCCCTAACTAGGCCTGTGCCAGCTGAATGGAAGGCCCTACCTAGGTCCGGGCAAGCTGAATGGAAGGCCCTAACTAGGCCTGTGCCAGCTGAATGGAAGGCCCTAACGAGGCCTGTGCCAGCTGAATGGAAGGCCCTAACTAGGCCTGTGCCAGCTGAATGGAAGGCCCTAACGAGGCCTGTGCCAGCTGAATGGAAGGCCCTAACGAGGCCGGTGCCAGCTGAATGGAAGGCCCTAACTAGGCCTGTGCCAGCTGAATGGAAGGCCCTACCTAGGTCCGGGCAAGCTGAATGGAAGGCCCTAACTAGGCCTGTGCCAGCTGAATGGAAGGCCCTAACTAGGCCTGTGCCAGCTGAATGGAAGGCCCTAACTAGGCCTGTGCCAGCTGAATGGAAGGCCCTAACTAGGCCTGTGCCAGCTGCATGGAAGGCCCTAACTAGGCCTGTGCCAGCTGAATGGAAGGCCCTAACTAGGCCTGTGCCAGCTGAATGGAAGGCCCTAACTAGGCCTGTGCCAGCTGAATGGAAGGCCCTAACTAGGCCTGTGGTAGCTGAATGGAAGGCCCTAACTAGGCCTGTGCCAGCTGAATGGAAGGCCCTAACTAGGCCTGTGCCAGCTGAATGGAAGGCCCTAACTAGGCCTGTGCCAGCTGAATGGAAGGCCCTAACTAGGCCTGTGCCAGCTGAATGGAAGGCCCTAACTAGGCCTGTGCCAGCTGCATGGAAGGCCCTAACTAGGCGTGTGCAAGCTGAATGGAAGGCCCTAACTAGGCCTGTGCCAGCTGAATGGAAGGCCCTAACTAGGCCTGTGCCAGCTGAATGGAAGGCCCTAACTAGGCCTGTGCCAGCTGAATGGAAGGCCCTAACTAGGCCTGTGGTAGCTGAATGGAAGGCCCTAACTAGGCCTGTGGTAGCTGAATGGAAGGCCCTAACTAGGCCTGTGCCAGATGAATGGAAGGCCCTAACTAGGCCTGTGCCAGCTGAATGGAAGGCCCTACCTAGGTCCGGGCAAGCTGAATGGAAGGCCCTAACTAGGCCTGTGCCAGCTGAATGGAAGGCCCTAACTAGGCCTGTGCCAGCTGAATGGAAGGCCCTAACTAGGCCTGTGCCAGCTGCATGGAAGGCCCTAACTAGGCCTGTGCCAGCTGAATGGAAGGCCCTAACTAGGCCTGTGCCAGCTGAATGGAAGGCCCTACCTAGGTCCGGGCAAGCTGAATGGAAGGCCCTAACTAGGCCTGTGCCAGCTGAATGGAAGGCCCTAACGAGGCCTGTGCCAGCTGAATGGAAGGCCCTAACTAGGCCTGTGCCAGCTGAATGGAAGGCCCTAACGAGGCCTGTGCCAGCTGAATGGAAGGCCCTAACGAGGCCTGTGCCAGCTGCATGGAAGGCCCTAACTAGGCCTGTGCCAGCTGAATGGAAGGCCCTAACGAGGCCTGTGCCAGCTGAATGGAAGGCCCTAACGAGGCCTGTGCCAGCTGAATGGAAGGCCCTAACTAGGCCTGTGGTAGCTGAATGGAAGGCCCTAACTAGGCCTGTGCCAGCTGAATGGAAGGCCCTAACTAGGCCTGTGCCAGCTGAATGGAAGGCCCTAACTAGGCCTGTACCAGATAAATGGAAGGCCCTAACTAGGCCTGTGCCAGCTGAATGGAAGGCCCTAACTAGGCCTGTGCCAGCTGCATGGAAGGCCCTAACTAGGCGTGTGCAAGCTGAATGGAAGGCCCTAACTAGGCCTGTGCCAGCTGAATGGAAGGCCCTAACTAGGCCTGTGCCAGCTGAATGGAAGGCCCTAACTAGGCCTGTGCCAGCTGAATGGAAGGCCCTAACTAGGCCTGTGGTAGCTGAATGGAAGGCCCTAACTAGGCCTGTGCCAGCTGAATGGAAGGCCCTAACTAGGCCTGTGCCAGATGAATGGAAGGCCCGAACTAGGCCTGTGCCAGCTGAATGTAAGGCCCTAACTAGGCCTGTGCCAGCTGAATGGAAGGCCCTACCTAGGTCCGGGCAAGCTGAATGGAAGGCCCTAACTAGGCCTGTGCCAGCTGAATGGAAGGCCCTAACTAGGCCTGTGCCAGCTGAATGGAAGGCCCTAACTAGGCCTGTGCCAGCTGAATGAAAGGCCCTAACTAGGCCTGTGCCAGCTGAATGGAAGGCCCTAACTAGGCCTGTGCCAGCTGAATGGAAGGCCCTAACTAGGCCTGTGGTAGCTGAATGGAAGGCCCTAACTAGGCCTGTGCCAGCTGAATGGAAGGCCCTAACTAGGCCTGTGCCAGATGAATGGAAGGCCCTAACTAGGCCTGTGCCAGCTGAATGGAAGGCCCTAACTAGGCCTGTGCCAGCTGAATGGAAGGCCCTACCTAGGTCCGGGCAAGCTGAATGGAAGGCCCTAACTAGGCCTGTGCCAGCTGAATGGAAGGCCCTAACTAGGCCTGTGCCAGCTGAATGGAAGGCCCTAACTAGGCCTGTGCCAGCTGAATGGAAGGCCCTAACTAGGCCTGTGCCAGCTGCATGGAAGGCCCTAACTAGGCCTGTGCCAGCTGAATGGAAGGCCCTAACTAGGCCTGTGCCAGCTGAATGGAAGGCCCTAACTAGGCCTGTGCCAGCTGAATGGAAGGCCCTAACTAGGCCTGTGGTAGCTGAATGGAAGGCCCTAACTAGGCCTGTGCCAGCTGAATGGAAGGCCCTAACTAGGCCTGTGCCAGCTGAATGGAAGGCCCTAACTAGGCCTGTGCCAGCTGAATGGAAGGCCCTAACTAGGCCTGTGCCAGCTGAATGGAAGGCCCTAACTAGGCCTGTGCCAGCTGCATGGAAGGCCCTAACTAGGCGTGTGCAAAGCTGAATGGAAGGCCCTAACTAGGCCTGTGCCAGCTGAATGGAAGGCCCTAACTAGGCCTGTGCCAGCTGAATGGAAGGCCCTAACTAGGCCTGTGCCAGCTGAATGGAAGGCCCTAACTAGGCCTGTGGTAGCTGAATGGAAGGCCCTAACTAGGCCTGTGGTAGCTGAATGGAAGGCCCTAACTAGGCCTGTGCCAGATGAATGGAAGGCCCTAACTAGGCCTGTGCCAGCTGAATGGAAGGCCCTACCTAGGTCCGGGCAAGCTGAATGGAAGGCCCTAACTAGGCCTGTGCCAGCTGAATGGAAGGCCCTAACTAGGCCTGTGCCAGCTGAATGGAAGGCCCTAACTAGGCCTGTGCCAGCTGCATGGAAGGCCCTAACTAGGCCTGTGCCAGCTGAATGGAAGGCCCTAACTAGGCCTGTGCCAGCTGAATGGAAGGCCCTACCTAGGTCCGGGCAAGCTGAATGGAAGGCCCTAACTAGGCCTGTGCCAGCTGAATGGAAGGCCCTAACGAGGCCTGTGCCAGCTGAATGGAAGGCCCTAACTAGGCCTGTGCCAGCTGAATGGAAGGCCCTAACGAGGCCTGTGCCAGCTGAATGGAAGGCCCTAACGAGGCCTGTGCCAGCTGCATGGAAGGCCCTAACTAGGCCTGTGCCAGCTGAATGGAAGGCCCTAACGAGGCCTGTGCCAGCTGAATGGAAGGCCCTAACTAGGCCTGTGCCAGCTGAATGGAAGGCCCTAACTAGGCCTGTGCCAGCTGAATGGAAGGCCCTAACTAGGCCCTTTAACGAGTATGACGAGCCCGACGCGACTGATATAGTGCTCTCCCAGGAGCAGGCCCAGATCTCCGTGATTTGCATGAGAAAAAGGGGCCAGAGGGCGGGCTGCCTTCTGAGAATTCATAGGCGATCGAATAAACCCCAACTTCCTTCCATTCTGCTAGCAAATGTGCAATCTTTGGACAATAAAATAGATGACCTAAGCGGAAGATTAAACTACCAACAGGACATTCAATACTGTAATATCTTATGCTTCATCGTGGCTGAATGACACCATATCAACATACAGCTGGCTGGTTATACGCTGTACCAGCAGGATAGAACAGTGGCGTCTGGTAAGACAAGGGGCAGCGGACTATGGTATTTTTGTAAATAACTACTGGCGCACGATATCTAAGGAAGTCTCAAGCTATTGCTCGCCTGAGGTAGAGTATCTCATGATAAGCTGTAGACCACACTATTTACCTAGAGAGTTTTCATCTGTATTTTTCGTAGCGGTTTACATACCACCAAGACAGCATTGAATGAGCTGTACTCAGCCATAAGCAACAAGAAAACGCCAAGAGGCGGTGCTCCTAGGAGCCGGGGACTTTAATGCAGGGAAACTTAAACCAGTTTTACCAAATTTCTATCAGCATGTTAAATGTGTAACCAGAGAGAAAAAAACTCTGGACCACCTTAACTCCACACATACAAAGCTCTCCCTCACCCTCCATTTGGCAAATCTGACCATAATTCTAACCTCCTGATTTTGCTTTACAATCAAAAAATTAAAGTAGGAATCACCAGTGATCAATAAAAAAGTGGCCAGGTGAAGCAGATGCTAAGCTACAGGACTGTTTTGCGAGCACAGACTGGAACATGTTCCGGGACTCCTCCGATGACATTGAGGAGTACACCACATCAGTCATTGGCTTCATCAATAAGTGCATCGATGATGTCACCCCCACAGTAACTGTACGTACATACCCCAACCAGAAGCCATGGATTACAGGCAACATCCGCACTGAGCTAAAGGCTGTCGCTTTCAAAGAACGGGACTCTAACCCGGAAGCTTATAAGAAATCCCGCTATGCCCACCGACGAACCATCAAACAGGCAAAGCTTCAGTACAGGGCTAAGATCGAATCATACTACACCGGCTCTGACGCTCGTCAAACCATTACAGACTACAAAGGGAAGCACAGCCAAGAGCTGCCCAGTGACACAAGCCTTTCCAGATGAGCTAAACTACTTCTATGCTCGCATCGAGGCAAATAACACTGGACCATGCATGATAGCACCAGCTGTTCCAGAAGATTGTGTGATCAATCTCTATTTTTTTATATAAATATATATGTTTTAAATTTATTTTACCTTTATTTAACTAGGCAAGCCAGTTAAAATAACAAATTCTTATTTTCAATGACGACCTAGGAACAGTGGGTTAACTGCCTTATTCAGGGGCAGAACGACTGACTTGTACCTTGTCAGCTCAGGGATTCTATCTTGCAAACTTTCGGTTACTAGTCCAATGCTCTAACCACTAGGTTACCTGCCGCCCCACACAGCCCTTTCCCACCTGGACAAAAGGAACACCTATGTGAGTATGTTATTCATTGACTACAGCTCAGCATTCAACACCATAATACCCTCAAAGCTCATCACTAAGCTAAGAACCCTGGGACGCAACACCTCACTCTGCAACTGGATCCTGGACTTACTGATGGGCCACCCCCAGGTGGTAAGGGTAGGCAACAACACGTCTGCCACGCTGATCCTCAACACTGGGGCTCCCCCGGGGTGCGTGCTCAGTCTCCTCCTGTACTCCCTGTTCACTCATGACGGCACGACACCATCATTAAGTTTGCTGATGACACATCAGTGTGAGAACTTCAAGTTCCTTGGTGTCCACATCAGCAACAAACTAACATGGTCCGAGCACACCAAGACAGTCGTTCAGAGGGCATGGCAAAACCTATTCTCCCTCAGGAGACTGAAAAGATTTGGCACGGGTCCCCAGATCCTCAAAAGGTTATTCAGCTGCCCCATCGAGAGTACTGGTTGCATCACTGCCTGGTATGGCAACTGCTCGGCCTCTGACAGCAAGGTACTACAGAGGGTAGTGCGAACAGCCCAATACATCACTGGGCTCAAGCTTCCTGCCATCCAGGACCTCTATACCAGGCGGTGTCAGAGGAAGGCCCTAGAAATTGTCAAAGACTCCAGCCACCCTAGTCAGACTGTTCTCTCTGCTACCGCAAGGCAAGCGGTACCGGAGCGCCAAGTCTAGGTCGAAGAGGCTTCTAAACAGCTTCTACCCCCAAGCCATAAGACTCCTGAACATCTAATCAAATGACTACCCAAACTATTGGCGTTGCCTCCCCTCTTTTACACCGCTGCTACTCTCTGTTGTTATCATCTATACATAGTCACTTTAATAACTCTACCTACATGTACATATTACCTCAACTAACAGGTGCCTCCGCACATTGACTCTGTACCGGTGACCCCTGTATATAGTCTCCACATTGACTATGTGCTGGTACCCCCTGTATATAGTCTCCACATTGACTCTGTACCGTAATACCCTGTATATAGCCTCCACATTGACTCTGTACAGTTATACCCTGTATATAGCCTCCACATTGACTCTGTACCGGTACCCCCTGTATATAGCCTCCACATTGACTCTGTATCTGTACCCCCTATATATAGCCTCCACATTGACTCTGGACTGGTACCCCCTGTATATAGCCTCCACATTGACTCTGTGCTGGTACCCCCTGTATATAGTCTCCACATTGACTCTGTACTGGTACCCCCTGTATATAGTCTCCACATTTACATTACATTTAAGTCATTTAGCAGACGCTCTTATCCAGAGCGACTTACAAATTGGTGAATTCACCTTCTGACATCCAGTGGAACAGCCACTTTACAATAGTGCATCTAAATCATTAAGGGGGGGGGTGGTGAGAAGGATTACTTATCCTATCCTAGGTATTCCTTGAAGAGGTGGGGTTTCAGGTGTCTCCGGAAGGTGGTGATTGACTCCGCTGTCCTGGCGTCGTGAGGGAGTTTGTTCCACCATTGGGGGCCAGAGCAGCGAACAGTTTTGACTGGGCTGAGCGGGAACTGTACTTCCTCAATGGTAGGGAGGCGAGCAGGCCAGAGGTGGATGAACGCAGTGCCCTTGCTTGGGTGTAGGGCCTGATCAGAGCCTGGAGGTACTGCGGTGCCGTTCCCCTCACAGCTCCGTAGGCAAGCACCATGGTCTTGTAGCGGATGCGAGCTTCAACTGGAAGCCAGTGGAGAGAGCGGAGGAGCGGGGTGACGTGAGAGAACTTGGGAAGGTTGAACACCAGACGGGCTGCGGCGTTCTGGATGAGTTGTAGGGGTTTAATGGCACAGGCAGGGAGCCCAGCCAACAGCGAGTTGCAGTAATCCAGACGGGAGATGACAAGTGCCTGGATTAGGACCTGCGCCGCTTCCTGTGTGAGGCAGGGTCGTACTCTGCGGATGTTGTAGAGCATGAACCTACAGGAACGGGCCACCGCCATGATGTTGGTTGAGAACGACAGGGTGTTGTCCAGGATCACGCCAAGGTTCTTAGCGCTCTGGGAGGAGGACACAATGGAGTTGTCAACCGTGATGGCGAGATCATGGAACGGGCAGTCCTTCCCCGGGAGGAAGAGCAGCTCCGTCTTGCCGAGGTTCAGCTTGAGGTGGTGATCCGTCATCCACACTGATATGTCTGCCAGACATGCAGAGATGCGATTCGCCACCTGGTCATCAGAAGGGGGAAAGGAGAAGATTAATTGTGTGTCGTCTGCATAGCAATGATAGGAGAGACCATGTGAGGTTATGACAGAGCCAAGTGACTTGGTGTATAGCGAGAATAGGAGAGGGCCTAGAACAGAGCCCTGGGGGACACCAGTGGTGAGAGCGCGTTGCGAGGAGACAGATTCTCGCCACGCCACCTGGTAGGAGCGACCTGTCAGGTAGGACGCAATCCAAGCGTGGGCCGCGCCGGAGATGCCCAACTCGGAGAGGGTGGAGAGGAGGATCTGATGGTTCACAGTATCGAAGGCAGCCGATAGGTCTAGAAGGATGAGAGCAGAGGAGAGAGAGTTAACTTTAGCAGTGCGGAGCGCCTCCGTGATACAGAGAAGAGCAGTCTCAGTTGAATGACTAGTCTTGAAACCTGACTGATTTGGATCAAGAAGGTCATTCTGAGAGAGATAGCGGGAGAGCTGGCCAAGGACGGCACGTTCAAGAGTTTTGGAGAGAAAAGAAAGAAGGGATACTGGTCTGTAGTTGTTGACATCGGAGGGATCGAGTGTAGGTTTTTTCAGAAGGGGTGCAACTCTCGCTCTCTTGAAGACGGAAGGGACGTAGCCAGCGGTCAGGGATGAGTTGATGAGCGAGGTGAGGTAAGGGAGAAGGTCCCCGGAAATGGTCTGGAGAAGAGAGGAGGGGATAGGGTCAAGCGGGCAGGTTGTTGGGCGGCCGGCCGTCACAAGAAGCGAGATTTCATCTGGAGAGAGAGGGGAGAAAGAGGTCAGAGCACAGGGTAGGGCAGTGTGAGCAGAACCAGTGGTGTCGTTTGACTTAGCAAACGAGGATCGGATGTCGTCGACCTTCTTTTCAAAATGGTTGACGAAGTCATCTGCAGAGAGGGAGGAGGGGGAGGGGGAGGAGGATTCAGGAGGGAGGAGAAGGTGGCAAAGAGCTTCCTAGGGTTAGAGGCAGATGCTTGGAATTTAGAGTGGTAGAAAGTGGCTTTAGCAGCAGAGACAGAGGAGGAAAATGTAGAGAGGAGGGAGTGAAAGGATGCCAGGTCCGCAGGGAGGCGAGTTTTCCTCCATTTCCGCTCGGCTGCCCGGAGCTCTGTTCTGTGAGCTCGCAATGAGTCATCGAGCCACGGAGCGGGAGGGGAGGACCGAGCCGGCCTGGAGGATAGGGGACATAGAGAGTCAAAGGATGCAGAAAGGGAAGAGAGGAGGGTTGAGGAGGCAGAATCAGGAGAAAGGTTGGAGAAGGTATGAGCAGAGGGAAGAGATGATAGGATGGAAGAGGAGAGAGTAGCGGGGGAGAGAGCGAAGGTTGGGACGGCGCGATACCATCCGAGTAGGGGCAGTGTGGGAAGTGTTGGATGAGAGCGAGAGGGAAAAGGATACAAGGTAGTGGTCGGAGACTTGGAGGGGAGTTGCAATGAGGTTAGTGGAAGAACAGCATCTAGTAAAGATGAGGTCGAGCGTATTGCCTGCCTTGTGAGTAGGGGGAAGGTGAGAGGGTGAGGTCAAAAGAGGAGAGGAGTGGAAAGAAGGAGGCAGAGAGGAATGAGTCAAAGGTAGACGTGGGGAGGTTAAAGTCGCCCAGGACTGTGAGAGGTGAGCCGTCCTCAGGAAAGGAGCTTATCAAGGCATCAAGCTCATTGATGAACTCTCCGAGGGAACCTGGAGGGCGATAAATGATAAGGATGTTAAGCTTGAAAGGGCTGGTAACTGTGACAGCATGGAATTCAAAGGAGGCGATAGATAGATGGGTAAGGGGAGAGAGAGAGAATGACCACTTGGGAGAGATGAGGATCCCGGTGCCACCACCCCGCTGACCCGAAGCTCTCGGGTGTGCGAGAACACGTGGGCGGACGAAGAGAGAGCAGTAGGAGTAGCAGTGTTATCTGTGGTGATCCATGTTTCCGTCAGTGCCAGGAAGTCGAGGGACTGGAGGGAGGCATAGGCTGAGATGAACTCTGCCTTGTTGGCCGCAGATCGGCAGTTCCAGAGGCTACCGGAGACCAGGAACTCCACGTGGGTCGTGCGCGCTGGGACCACCAGATTAGGGTGGCGCGGCCACGCGGTGTGGAGCGTTTGTATGGTCTGTGCAGAGAGGAGAGAACAGGGATAGATAGACACATAGTTGACAGGGTACAGAAGAGGCTACGCTAATGCAAAGGAGATTGGAATGACAAGTGGACTACACGTCTCGAATGTTCAGAAAGTTAAGCTTACGTAGCAAGAATCTTATTGACTAAAATGATTGAAATGATACAGTACTGCTGGAGTAGGCTAGCTGGTAGTGGCTGCGATGTTGACACTACACTAATCAAGTCGTTCCGTCGAGTGTAATAGTTTCTACAGTGCTGCTATTCGGGGGCTAGCTGGCTAGCTAGCAGGTTGATTGCGTTACGTTACCTTAAAAGAACGACAATAGCTGGCTAGCTAACCTAGAAAATCGCTCTAGGCTACACAATTGTCTTAGATACAAAGACGGCTATGTAGCTAGCTAGCTACGATCAAACAAAACAAACCGTTGTACTGTAATAGTTACTACAGTGCTGCTATTCAGGGGCTAGCTGGCTAGCTACGTTAAAAGAACGACAATAGCTGGCCAGCTAACCTAGAAAATCGCTCTAGGCTACACAATTGTCTTAGATACAAAGACGGCTATGTAGCTAGCTAGCTACGATCAAACAAAACAAACCGTTGTACTGTAATAGTTACTACAGTGCTGCTATTCGGGGGCTAGCTGGCTAGCTACGTTAAAAGAACGACAATAGCTGGCCAGCTAACCTAGAAAATCGCTCTAGACTACACAATTGTCTTAGATACAAAGACGGCTATGTAGCTGGCTAGCTACGATCAAACAAATCAAACCGTTGTACTGTAATGAAGTGAAATGAAAATGTGATACTACCTGTGGAGCGACGCGGAATGTTGACCGGGTAGTTGGAGTTCAATTCGGTAGAGGTTGACACATTGACTCTGTACTGGTACCTCCTGTATATAGTCTCCACATTGACTCTGTACTGGTACCTCCTGTATATAGTCTCCACATTGACTCTGTACTGGTACCCCCTGTATATAGTCTCCACATTGACTCTGTACCGGTACCCCCTATATATAGTCTCCACATTGACTCTGTACTGGTACCCCCTGTATATAGCCTCCACATTGACTCTGTACTGGTACCCCCTGTATATAGCCTCCACATTGACTCTGTACTGGTACCCCCTGTATATAGCCTCCACATTGACTCTGTACTGGTACCCCCTGTATATTGCCTCCACATTGACTCTGTACTGGTACCCCCTGTATATAGCCTCCATATTGACTCTGTACTGGTACCTCCTGTATATAGCCTCACTACTGTTATTTTACTGCTGCTCTTTAATTACTTGTTACTTTTATTTCTTCTTCTTATCCATATTTTTTTGATCTGCTTTGTTGGTTTGGGGCTCGTAAGTCAGCATTTCACTGTAAGGTCTAGACCTGTTGTATTCAGCCCATGTGACAAATTAAATTATATTTTATTTGACCTCGGCCTGTGCCTAAAACCCTATTTCCTTTATAGTTCACTGCTTTAGACCAGGGCCCAGAGGGTAGGTCACTGCTTTAGACCAGGGCCCAGAGGGTAGGTCACTACTTTATACCAGGGCCCAGAGGGGTAGTGCACTACTTTAGACCAGGACCCAGCGGGTAGATCACTGCTTTAGACCAGGGCCCAGAGGTTAGGGCGCTACTTTAGACCAGGGCCCAGAGGGGTAGTGCACTCCTTTAGACCAGGGCTTAGAGGGGTAGTGCACTACTTTAGACCAGGGCCCAGAGGGGTAGTGCACTCCTTTAGACCAGGGCCCAGAGGGGTAGTGCACTACTTTAGACCAGGGCCCAGAGGGTAGTGCACTACTTTAGACCAGGGCTTAGAGGGGTAGTGCACTCCTTTAGACCAGGGCCCAGAGGGGTAGTGCACTACTTTAGACCAGGGCCCAGAGGGGTAGTGCACTCCTTTAGACCAGGGCCCAGAGGGGTAGTGCACTACTTTAGACCAGGGCCCAGAGGGTAAGTCACTACTTTAGACCAGGGCCCAGAGGGTAGGCGCTACTTTAGACCAGGGCTCAGAGAGTAAGTCACTACTTTAGACCAGGGCTTAGAGGGGTAGTGCACTACTTTAGACCAGGGCCCAGAGGGGTAGTGCACTCCTTTAGACCAGGGCCCAGAGGGGTAGTGCACTACTTTAGACCAGGGCCCAGAGGGTAGTGCACTACTTTAGACCAGGGCTTAGAGGGGTAGTGCACTCCTTTAGACCAGGGCCCAGAGGGGTAGTGCACTACTTTAGACCAGGGCCCAGAGGGGTAGTGCACTCCTTTAGACCAGGGCCCAGAGGGGTAGTGCACTACTTTAGACCAGGGCCCAGAGGGTAAGTCACTACTTTAGACCAGGGCCCAGAGGGTAGTGCACTCCTTTAGACCAGGGCCCAGAGGGGTAGTGCACTCCTTTAGACCAGGGCCCAGAGGGGTAGTGCACTACTTTAGACCAGGGCCCAGAGGGTAGTGCACTACTTTAGACCAGGGCTTAGAGGGGTAGTGCACTCCTTTAGACCAGGGCCCAGAGGGGTAGTGCACTACTTTAGACCAGGGCCCAGAGGGGTAGTGCACTCCTTTAGACCAGGGCCCAGAGGGGTAGTGCACTACTTTAGACCAGGGCCCAGAGGGTAAGTCACTACTTTAGACCAGGGCCCAGAGGGTAGGGCGCTACTTTAGACCAGGGCTCAGAGAGTAAGTCACTACTTTAGACCAGGGCTTAGAGGGGTAGTGCACTACTTTAGACCAGGGCCCAGAGGGGTAGTGCACTCCTTTAGACCAGGGCCCAGAGGGGTAGTGCACTACTTTAGACCAGGGCCCAGAGGGTAGTGCACTACTTTAGACCAGGGCTTAGAGGGGTAGTGCACTCCTTTAGACCAGGGCCCAGAGGGGTAGTGCACTACTTTAGACCAGGGCCCAGAGGGGTAGTGCACTCCTTTAGACCAGGGCCCAGAGGGGTAGTGCACTACTTTAGACCAGGGCCCAGAGGGTAAGTCACTACTTTAGACCAGGGCCCAGAGGGTAGTGCACTCCTTTAGACCAGGGCCCAGAGGGGTAGTGCACTCCTTTAGACCAGGGCCCAGAGGGGTAGTGCACTACTTTAGACCAGGGCCCAGAGGGTAGTGCACTATACTGTATAGGAATATGATGCCATTTGGGAAGTCCATTCCTTGCAGAGTGTAGAACTCTGTGGATGATGCTCTTGACCTCCATCTCTCGCCCCATCTCTCTTTCTCTCAATTCAATTCATTTCAAGGGGCTTTATTGGCATGGGAAGCATGTGTCAATATTGCCAAAGTAAGTGAGGTAGATAATATACAAAAGTGAAATAAACAATAAAAATGAACAGTAAACATTACACATACAGAAGTTTCAAAACAATAAAGACATTACAAATGTCATATTATGCATATATACAGTGTTGTAACGATGTATAAATGGTTAAAGTACACAAAGGAAAATAAATAAGCATAAATATGGGTCTCTCTCTCTCTCTCTCCACCTATCTCTCTCTCTCCACGTATCTTTCTCTCTCTCTCTCTCTCCACGTATCTTTCTCTCTCTCTCTCTCTCCACCTATCTTTCTCTCTCTCTCTCCACATATCTTTCTCTCTCTCTCTCTCTCTCTCCACCTATCTTTCTCTCTCTCTCTCCATCAATCTCTCTCTCTCCTCCTATCTCTCTTTCTCTCTCTTCAGAGAATAACACATGTGAGTAATTTGTTTAACAAATGTTGGATTTAGACGGTGTTCCTCCGTGCGTACGGCTCCTCTAGAGCTGGAGGTTTAAAGAAAAGCAAACAGATTAATTAACACTATCTCTACACACTGAGACCAGCCGGCTGGGCTAACAGACCAAGGAAAGCAGGAGCTGAAATCTAACACCATTACCTAAATTCACATGCATCTGTCCATGTCTTCACCCCCCCCACCCCTCCTCTTCCTCCCCTCCCCTCCGCACCGGGACCCTAGCCCCAACACAGCGTGGCCTTGAACACAGTCTTCGTTGTGTGTGTGTCAAGGCGGAGGGACCACCTGAGTGTCTGGAATACAATTACACGGAATCCAGTTCTGCAAATAACTCAGTGAGAAGATCATTTTCCTCCACGTGCCGCTCGCTACACAAAAGGTAAAATAAGAACAGATGATATCATTTCCTTCCTCTCATTCCCCTTCTTTCTCCCTCTTCTAGAATCAGGGATCTTTCTTTTTCTTCACATGAAGAGGGTGAGATGACCTCTGTTGGGGGTCATGGAATAAACACAGCAGGAGACACTCCATGCAGGTCTATAAGTGTCAGAGGAGCAGGGGACTCAGACGTCTGCAGGTTAGGGGTCCTCAGGGATAACCCTGAATGTTCTGTTCACCTCTCTGAAGAGGAGACAGATGCAGTTGGTCTAAAGCACATATGTCAGAGTCAAGGCCCGCGGGCCACATCCGGCCCGCGAGAAGGTTTTTTACGGCCCCTGGGATGATCTTGATTTATTATTAGAACCGGCCCGCAGACCGCAGCAAGCCGGCAGCCCGCAGATCTTTTACACGCACCAATACTACATTTCCCACAATGCAACGGTGACGCACCGAGCAGTAGGCTGCTTCATTTCAATATTTATTGGCACAGCAGTCGTCAGTTGCCGCTGACTTTCGACGCCGATTTGCTGACTTTGAAGCACAAAAAAGCAGGTTGGAACTGCTCGGTAACCCATTTGCTGTTGACGTGGAAAGCTCACCACCAAACCTCCAAATGGAGTTGATTGACCTCCAATGCAATGATGCACTGAGGGCAAAATATGCGGCAGTGGGTGCTGCGGAGTTCGCCCGTTTCCTCCCCGACACAATGCCCCAGCTGCGCATCCAGGCTGCTCAAACGTTGTCTATGTTTGGCAGCACATACCTGTGTGAACAACTTTTTCTTTGATGAACCTGAACAAAACATCACACAGAAGTCGACTTACTGCTGAACACCTCCACTCAATTCTGAGGATTTCCTCAGCTCAGAGCCTTACCCCGAACATTGATGAACTTGTGGAAAAGATGGGACACCACCAAGTATCACCCTCAACCTCAAACAAGTGAACATTACTGTGCAATCACATATTTAGAGTTTTTACTCAGTTCAAGTTTAAAAGTTAAAGTTTAATATTTGTTTTCACTGCATGTTACTTCTCCTTAAACAAAGTGTTGTTTTTGATTAATAGAATTTTGCACTTTATTTTATTGTATTTCAATCCAATTATATTTTAAAAATATTTCAGTTGAGTGGATGATAGAAAATTGCTATTATTGTTTTTTTCTTTGAAGTAAATTTAGCCCACTTTTGCTAAAATAGAAAATATAGGCTACTGATGGTGCCTTGAATACCGGTTTCTTTCATTTAATGTTCATGTTATGGGGATTTTTATATAAAGGAAATTTGTCTTTTGTGTCTGTTGAAAATTAAAGATTACTGACAGAGCCATAAGAAAATATTGCTTTATTTATCTGATCATATTGGAATATATTTGTTAGGTTTTCAGTAGGTTCAATTAGGTTCACTAGACTATATGCGTCATTTAAAAATTTTTCAATGAACATTCGAACAGTCCGGCCCTCGGCTTGTAGCTAAATTTTTTATTTGGCCCTCCGTCCATTTGACTTTGACACCCCTGGTCTAAAGGGTTAGTTACAATGACTCCTATCAGACTATTACCAGGGTTAGCTACTCTGACTCCTATCAGACTATTACCAGGGTTAGTTACTCTGACTCCTATCAGACTATTACCAGGGTTAGTTACTCTGACTCCTATCAGACTATAACCAGGGGTAGTTAGGGTTACTCTGACTCCTATCAGACTATTACATTTACATTTACATTTAAGTCATTTAGCAGACGCTCTTATCCAGAGCGACTTACAAATTGGTGAATTCACCTTCTGACATCCAGTGGAACAGCCACTTTACAATAGTGCATCTAAGTCATTAAGGGGGGGTGAGAAGGATTACTTATCCTATCCTAGGTATTCCTTGAAGAGGTGGGGTTTCAGGTGTCTCCGGAAGGTGGTGATTGACTCCGCTGTCCTGGCGTCGTGAGGGAGTTTGTTCCACCATTGGGGGGCCAGAGCAGCGAACAGTTTTGACTGGGCTGAGCGGGAACTGTACTTCCTCAATGGCAGGGAGGCGAGCAGGCCAGAGGAGGATGAACGCAGTGCCCTTGCTTGGGTGTAGGGCCTGATCAGAGCCTGGAGGTACTGCGGTGCCGTTCCCCTCACAGCTCCGTAGGCAAGCACCATGGTCTTGTAGCGGATGCGAGCTTCAACTGGAAGCCAGTGGAGAGAGCGGAGGAGCGGGGTGACGTGAGAGAACTTGGGAAGGTTGAACACCAGACGGGCTGCGGCGTTCTGGATGAGTTGTAGGGGTTTAATGGCACAGGCAGGGAGCCCAGCCAACAGCGAGTTGCAGTAATCCAGACGGGAGATGACAAGTGCCTGGATTAGGACCTGCGCCGCTTCCTGGGTGAGGCAGGGTCGTACTCTGCGGATGTTGTAGAGCATGAACCTACAGGAACGGGCCACCGCCATGATGTTGGTTGAGAACGACAGGGTGTTGTCCAGGATCACGCCAAGGTTCTTAGCGCTCTGGGAGGAGGACACAGTGGAGTTGTCAACCGTGATGGCGAGATCATGGAACGGGCAGTCCTTCCCCGGGAGGAAGAGCAGCTCCGTCTTGCCGAGGTTCAGCTTGAGGTGGTGATCCGTCATCCACACTGATATGTCTGCCAGACATGCAGAGATGCGATTCGCCACCTGGTCATCAGAAGGGGGAAAGGAGAAGATTAATTGTGTGTCGTCTGCATAGCAATGATAGGAGAGACCATGTGAGGTTATGACAGAGCCAAGTGACTTGGTGTATAGCGAGAATAGGAGAGGGCCTAGAACAGAGCCCTGGGGACACCAGTGGTGAGAGCGCGTGGCGAGGAGACAGATTCTCGCCATGCCACCTGGTAGGAGCGACCTGTCAGGTAGGACGCAATCCAAGCGTGGGCCGCGCCGGAGATGCCCAACTCGGAGAGGGTGGAGAGGAGGATCTGATGGTTCACAGTGTCGAAGGCAGCCGATAGGTCTAGAAGGATGAGAGCAGAGGAGAGAGAGTTAGCTTTAGCAGTGCGGAGCGCCTCCGTGATGCAGAGAAGAGCAGTCTCAGTTGAATGACTAGTCTTGAAACCTGACTGATTTGGATCAAGAAGGTCATTCTGAGAGAGATAGAGGGAGAGCTGGCCAAGGACGGCACGTTCAAGAGTTTTGGAGAGAAAAGAAAGAAGGGATACTGGTCTGTAGTTGTTGACATCGGAGGGATCGAGTGTAGGTTTCTTCAGAAGGGGTGCAACTCTCGCTCTCTTGAAGATGGAAGGGACGTAGCCAGCGGTCAGGGATGAGTTGATGAGCGAGGTGAGGTAAGGGAGAAGGTCCCCGGAAATGGTCTGGAGGAGAGAGGAGGGGATAGGGTCGACGGGCAGGTTGTTGGGCGGCCGGCCGTCACAAGAAGCGAGATTTCATCTGGAGAGAGAGGGGAGAAAGAGGTCAGAGCACAGGGTAGGGCAGTGTGAGCAGAACCAGCGGTGTCGTTTGACTTAGCAAACGAGGATCGGATGTCGTCGACCTTCTTTTCAAAATGGTTGACGAAGTCATCTGCAGAGAGGGAGGAGGGGGGAGGGGGAGGAGGATTCAGAAGGGAGGAGAAGGTGGCAAAGAGCTTCCTAGGGTTAGAGGCAGATGCTTGGAATTTAGAGTGGTAGAAGGTGGCTTTAGCAGCAGAGACAGAGGAGGAAAATGTAGAGAGGAGGGAGTGAAAGGATGCCAGGTCCGCAGGGAGGCGGGTTTTCCTCCATTTCCGCTCGGCTGCCCGGAGCTCTGTTCTGTGAGCTCGCAATGAGTCATCGAGCCACGGAGCGGGAGGGGAGGACCGAGCCGGCCTGGAGGATAGGGGACATAGAGAGTCAAAGGATGCAGAAAGGGAAGAGAGGAGGGTTGAGGAGGCAGAGTCAGGAGAAAGGTTGGAGAAGGTATGAGCAGAGGGAAGAGATGAAAGGATGGAAGAGGAAAGAGTAGCGGGGGAGAGAGAGCGAAGGTTGGGACGGCGCGATACCATCCGAGTAGGGGCAGTGTGGGAAGTGTTGGATGAGAGCGAGAGGGAAAAGGATACAAGGTAGTGGTCGGAGACTTGGAGGGGAGTTGCAGTGAGGTTAGTGGAAGAACAGCATCTAGTAAAGATGAGGTCGAGCGTATTGCCTGCCTTGTGAGTAGGGGGAAGGTGAGAGGGTGAGGTCAAAAGAGGAGAGGAGTGGAAAGAAGGAGGCAGAGAGGAATGAGTCAAAGGTAGACGTGGGGAGGTTAAAGTCGCCCAGGACTGTGAGAGGTGAGCCGTCCTCAGGAAAGGAGCTTATCAAGGCATCAAGCTCATTGATGAACTCTCCGAGGGAACCTGGAGGGCGATAAATGATAAGAATGTTAAGCTTGAAAGGGCTGGTAACTGTGACAGCATGGAATTCAAAGGAGGCGATAGATAGATGGGTAAGGGGAGAGAGAGAGAATGACCACTTGGGAGAGATGAGGATCCCGGTGCCACCACCCCGCTGACCAGAAGCTCTCGGGGTGTGCGAGAACACGTGGGTGGACGAAGAGAGAGCAGTAGGAGTAGCAGTGTTATCTGTGGTGATCCATGTTTCCGTCAGTGCCAGGAAGTCGAGGGACTGGAGGGAGGCATAGGCTGAGATGAACTCTGCCTTGTTGGCCGCAGATCGGCAGTTCCAGAGGCTACCGGAGACCAGGAACTCCACGTGGGTCGTGCGCGCTGGGACCACCAGATTAGGGTGGCCGCGGCCACGCGGTGTGGAGCGTTTGTATGGTCTGTGCAGAGAGGAGAGAACAGGGATAGATAGACACATAGTTAACAGGGTACAGAAGAGGCTACGCTAATGCAAAGGAGATTGGAATGACAAGTGGACTACACGTCTCGAATGTTCAGAAAGTTAAGCTTACGTAGCAAGAATCTTATTGACTAAAATGATTGAAATGAAACAGTACTGCTGGAGTAGGCTAGCTGGTAGTGGCTGCGATGTTGACACTACACTAATCAAGTCGATTACCAGGGTTAGTTACTCTGACTCCTATCAGACTATTACCAGGGTTAGTTACTCTGACTCCTATCAGACTATAACCAGGGGTAGTTAGGGTTACACTGACTCCTATCAGACTATTACCAGGGTTAGTTACTCTGACTCCTATCAGTCTATTACCAGGGTTAGTTAGGGTTACTCTGACTCCTATCAGACTATTACCAGGGTTAGTTACTCTGACTCCTATCAGTCTATTACCAGGGTTAGTTAGGGTTACAATGACTCCTATCAGACTATTACCAGGGTTAGTTACTCTGACTCCTATCAGACTATTAACAGGGTTAGTTACACTGACTCCTATCAGACTATTACCAGGGTTAGTTACTCTGACTCCTATCAGACTATTACCAGGGTTAGTTAGGGTTACACTGACTCCTATCAGACTATTACCAGGGTTAGTTACTCTGACTCCTACCAGACTATTACCAGGGTTAGTTACTCTGACTCCTATCAGACTATAACCAGGGTTAGTTAGGGTTACTCTGACTCTTATCAGACTATTACCAGGGTTAGTTACTCTGACTCCTATCAGACTATTACCAGGGTTAGTTACTCTGACTCCTATCAGACTATTACCAGGGTTAGTTAGGGTTACACTGACTCCTATCAGACTATTACCAGGGTTAGTTACTCTGACTCCTGTCAGACTATTACCAGGGTTAGTTACTCTGACTCCTGTCAGACTATTACCAGGGTTAGTTAGGGTTACACTGACTCCTATCAGACTATAACCAGGGTTAGTTACTCTGACTCCTATCAGACTATAACCAGGGTTAGTTACTCTGACTCCTATCAGACTATAACCAGGGTTAGTTACTCTGACTCCTATCAGACTATTACCAGGGTTAGTTAGGGTTACAATGACTCCTATCAGACTATTACCAGGGTTACTCTGACTCCTATCAGACTATTACCAGGGTTAGTTACTCTGACTCCTATCAGACTATTACCAGGGTTAGTTAGGGTTACAATGACTCCTATCAGACTGTTACCAGGGTTAGTTAGGGTTACTCTGACTCCTATAGGACTATTACCAGGGTTAGTTACTCTGACTCCTATCAGACTATTACCAGGGTTAGTTACACTGACTCCTATCAGACTATTACCAGGGTTAGTTAGGGTTACACTGACTCCTATCAGACTATTACCAGGGTTAGTTACTCTGACTCCTATCAGACTATAACCAGGGTTAGTTAGGGTTACTCTGACTCTTATCAGACTATTGCCAGGGTTAGTTACTCTGACTCCTATCAGACTATAACCAGGGTTAGTTAGGGTTACACTGACTCCTATCAGACTATTACCAGGGTTAGTTAGGGTTACACTGACTCCTATCAGACTATTACCAGGGTTAGTTAGGGTTACACTGATTCCTATCAGACTATTAGCAGGGTTAGTTACACTGACTCCTATCAGACTATTACCAGGGTTAGTTAGGGTTACACTGACTCCTATCAGACTATTACCAGGGTTAGTTACTCTGACTCCCATCAGACTATTACCAGGGTTAGTTACTCTGACTCCTATCAGACTATTACCAGGGTTAGTTACTCTGACTCCTATCAGACTATTACCAGGGTTAGTTAGGGTTACTCTGACTCCTATCAGACTATTACCAGGGTTAGTTACTCTGACTCCTATCAGACTATTACCAGGGTTAGTTAGGGTTACACTGACTCCTATCAGACTATTACCAGGGTTAGTTACTCTGACTCCTATCAGACTATTACCAGGGTTAGTTACACTGACTCCTATCAGACTATTACCAGGGTTAGTTACACTGACTCCTATCAGACTATTACCAGGGTTAGTTACTCTGACTCCTATCAGACTATTACCAGGGTTAGTTACTCTGACTCCTATCAGACTATTACCAGGGTTAGTTACACTGACTCCTATCAGACTATTACCAGGGTTAGTTAGGGTTACACTGACTCCTATCAGACTATTACCAGGGTTAGTTAGGGTTACACTGACTCCTATCAGACTATTACCAGGGTTAGTTACTCTGACTCCTATCAGACTATTACCAGGGTTAGTTACTCTGACTCCTATCAGACTATTACCAGGGTTAGTTACTCTGACTCCTATCAGACTATTACCAGGGTTAGTTAGGGTTACACTGACTCCTATCAGACTATTACCAGGGTTAGTTACTCTGACTCCTATCAGACTATTACCAGGGTTAGTTACTCTGACTCCTGTCAGACTATAACCAGGGTTAGTTACACTGACTCCTATCAGACTATTACCAGGGTTAGTTACTCTGACTCCTATCAGACTATTACCAGGGTTAGTTAGGGTTACTCTGACTCCTATCAGACTATTACCAGGGTTAGTTACTCTGACTCCTGTCAGACTATAACCAGGGTTAGTTAGGGTTACACTGACTCCTATCAGACTATTACCAGGGTTAGTTACTCTGACTCCTGTCAGACTATTACCAGGGTTAGTTAGGGTTACACTGACTCCTATCAGACTATTACCAGGGTTAGTTACTCTGACTCCTGTCAGACTATAACCAGGGTTAGTTACACTGACTCCTATCAGACTATTACCAGGGTTAGTTACTCTGACTCCTATCAGACTATTACCAGGGTTAGTTACTCTGACTCCTATCAGACTATTAACAGGGTTAGTTACACTGACTCCTATCAGACTATTACCAGGGTTAGTTACTCTGACTCCTATCAGACTATTACCAGGGTTAGTTAGGGTTACACTGACTCCTATCAGACTATTTATTACCAGGGTTAGTTACTCTGACTCCTATCAGACTATTACCAGGGTTAGTTACTCTGACTCCTATCAGACTATAACCAGGGTTAGTTAGGGTTACTCTGACTCTTATCAGACTATTACCAGGGTTAGTTACTCTGACTCCTATCAGACTATTACCAGGGTTAGTTACTCTGACTCCTATCAGACTATTACCAGGGTTAGTTAGGGTTACACTGACTCCTATCAGACTATTACCAGGGTTAGTTACTCTGACTCCTGTCAGACTATTACCAGGGTTAGTTACTCTGACTCCTGTCAGACTATTACCAGGGTTAGTTAGGGTTACACTGACTCCTATCAGACTATAACCAGGGTTAGTTACTCTGACTCCTATCAGACTATAACCAGGGTTAGTTACTCTGACTCCTATCAGACTATAACCAGGGTTAGTTACTCTGACTCCTATCAGACTATTACCAGGGTTAGTTAGGGTTACAATGACTCCTATCAGACTATTACCAGGGTTACTCTGACTCCTATCAGACTATTACCAGGGTTAGTTACTCTGACTCCTATCAGACTATTACCAGGGTTAGTTAGGGTTACAATGACTCCTATCAGACTGTTACCAGGGTTAGTTAGGGTTACTCTGACTCCTATAGGACTATTACCAGGGTTAGTTACTCTGACTCCTATCAGACTATTACCAGGGTTAGTTACACTGACTCCTATCAGACTATTACCAGGGTTAGTTAGGGTTACACTGACTCCTATCAGACTATTACCAGGGTTAGTTACTCTGACTCCTATCAGACTATAACCAGGGTTAGTTAGGGTTACTCTGACTCTTATCAGACTATTGCCAGGGTTAGTTACTCTGACTCCTATCAGACTATAACCAGGGTTAGTTAGGGTTACACTGACTCCTATCAGACTATTACCAGGGTTAGTTAGGGTTACACTGACTCCTATCAGACTATTACCAGGGTTAGTTAGGGTTACACTGATTCCTATCAGACTATTAGCAGGGTTAGTTACACTGACTCCTATCAGACTATTACCAGGGTTAGTTAGGGTTACACTGACTCCTATCAGACTATTACCAGGGTTAGTTACTCTGACTCCCATCAGACTATTACCAGGGTTAGTTACTCTGACTCCTATCAGACTATTACCAGGGTTAGTTACTCTGACTCCTATCAGACTATTACCAGGGTTAGTTAGGGTTACTCTGACTCCTATCAGACTATTACCAGGGTTAGTTACTCTGACTCCTATCAGACTATTACCAGGGTTAGTTAGGGTTACACTGACTCCTATCAGACTATTACCAGGGTTAGTTACTCTGACTCCTATCAGACTATTACCAGGGTTAGTTACACTGACTCCTATCAGACTATTACCAGGGTTAGTTACACTGACTCCTATCAGACTATTACCAGGGTTAGTTACTCTGACTCCTATCAGACTATTACCAGGGTTAGTTACTCTGACTCCTATCAGACTATTACCAGGGTTAGTTACACTGACTCCTATCAGACTATTACCAGGGTTAGTTAGGGTTACACTGACTCCTATCAGACTATTACCAGGGTTAGTTAGGGTTACACTGACTCCTATCAGACTATTACCAGGGTTAGTTACTCTGACTCCTATCAGACTATTACCAGGGTTAGTTACTCTGACTCCTATCAGACTATTACCAGGGTTAGTTACTCTGACTCCTATCAGACTATTACCAGGGTTAGTTAGGGTTACACTGACTCCTATCAGACTATTACCAGGGTTAGTTAGGGTTACACTGACTCCTATCAGACTATTACCAGGGTTAGTTACTCTGACTCTTATCAGACTATTACCAGGGTTAGTTACTCTGACTCCTATCAGACTATAACCAGGGTTAGTTACTCTGACTCCTATCAGACTATTACCAGGGTTAGTTACTCTGACTCCTGTCAGACTATAACCAGGGTTAGTTACTCTGACTCCTATCAGACTATTACCAGGGTTAGTTAGGGTTACACTGACTCCTATCAGACTATTACCAGGGTTAGTTACTCTGACTCCTGTCAGACTATAACCAGGGTTAGTTACACTGACTCCTATCAGACTATTACCAGGGTTAGTTACTCTGACTCCTATCAGACTATTACCAGGGTTAGTTAGGGTTACTCTGACTCCTATCAGACTATTACCAGGGTTAGTTACTCTGACTCCTGTCAGACTATAACCAGGGTTAGTTAGGGTTACACTGACTCCTATCAGACTATTACCAGGGTTAGTTACTCTGACTCCTGTCAGACTATTACCAGGGTTAGTTAGGGTTACACTGACTCCTATCAGACTATTACCAGGGTTAGTTACTCTGACTCCTGTCAGACTATAACCAGGGTTAGTTACACTGACTCCTATCAGACTATTACCAGGGTTAGTTACTCTGACTCCTATCAGACTATTACCAGGGTTAGTTACTCTGACTCCTATCAGACTATTAACAGGGTTAGTTACACTGACTCCTATCAGACTATTACCAGGGTTAGTTACTCTGACTCCTATCAGACTATTACCAGGGTTAGTTAGGGTTACACTGACTCCTATCAGACTATTACCAGGGTTAGTTACTCTGACTCCTATCAGACTATTACCAGGGTTAGTTACTCTGACTCCTATCAGACTATAACCAGGGTTAGTTAGGGTTACTCTGACTCTTATCAGACTATTACCAGGGTTAGTTACTCTGACTCCTATCAGACTATTACCAGGGTTAGTTACTCTGACTCCTATCAGACTATTACCAGGGTTAGTTAGGGTTACACTGACTCCTATCAGACTATTACCAGGGTTAGTTACTCTGACTCCTGTCAGACTATTACCAGGGTTAGTTACTCTGACTCCTGTCAGACTATTACCAGGGTTAGTTAGGGTTACACTGACTCCTATCAGACTATAACCAGGGTTAGTTACTCTGACTCCTATCAGACTATAACCAGGGTTAGTTACTCTGACTCCTATCAGACTATAACCAGGGTTAGTTACTCTGACTCCTATCAGACTATTACCAGGGTTAGTTAGGGTTACAATGACTCCTATCAGACTATTACCAGGGTTACTCTGACTCCTATCAGACTATTACCAGGGTTAGTTACTCTGACTCCTATCAGACTATTACCAGGGTTAGTTAGGGTTACAATGACTCCTATCAGACTGTTACCAGGGTTAGTTAGGGTTACTCTGACTCCTATAGGACTATTACCAGGGTTAGTTACTCTGACTCCTATCAGACTATTACCAGGGTTAGTTACACTGACTCCTATCAGACTATTACCAGGGTTAGTTAGGGTTACACTGACTCCTATCAGACTATTGCCAGGGTTAGTTACTCTGACTCCTATCAGACTATAACCAGGGTTAGTTAGGGTTACACTGACTCCTATCAGACTATTACCAGGGTTAGTTAGGGTTACACTGACTCCTATCAGACTATTACCAGGGTTAGTTAGGGTTACACTGATTCCTATCAGACTATTAGCAGGGTTAGTTACACTGACTCCTATCAGACTATTACCAGGGTTAGTTAGGGTTACACTGACTCCTATCAGACTATTACCAGGGTTAGTTACTCTGACTCCCATCAGACTATTACCAGGGTTAGTTACTCTGACTCCTATCAGACTATTACCAGGGTTAGTTACTCTGACTCCTATCAGACTATTACCAGGGTTAGTTAGGGTTACTCTGACTCCTATCAGACTATTACCAGGGTTAGTTACTCTGACTCCTATCAGACTATTACCAGGGTTAGTTAGGGTTACACTGACTCCTATCAGACTATTACCAGGGTTAGTTACTCTGACTCCTATCAGACTATTACCAGGGTTAGTTACACTGACTCCTATCAGACTATTACCAGGGTTAGTTACACTGACTCCTATCAGACTATTACCAGGGTTAGTTACTCTGACTCCTATCAGACTATTACCAGGGTTAGTTACTCTGACTCCTATCAGACTATTACCAGGGTTAGTTACACTGACTCCTATCAGACTATTACCAGGGTTAGTTAGGGTTACACTGACTCCTATCAGACTATTACCAGGGTTAGTTAGGGTTACACTGACTCCTATCAGACTATTACCAGGGTTAGTTACTCTGACTCCTATCAGACTATTACCAGGGTTAGTTACTCTGACTCCTATCAGACTATTACCAGGGTTAGTTACTCTGACTCCTATCAGACTATTACCAGGGTTAGTTAGGGTTACACTGACTCCTATCAGACTATTACCAGGGTTAGTTAGGGTTACACTGACTCCTATCAGACTATTACCAGGGTTAGTTACTCTGACTCTTATCAGACTATTACCAGGGTTAGTTACTCTGACTCCTATCAGACTATAACCAGGGTTAGTTACTCTGACTCCTATCAGACTATTACCAGGGTTAGTTACTCTGACTCCTGTCAGACTATAACCAGGGTTAGTTACTCTGACTCCTATCAGACTATTACCAGGGTTAGTTAGGGTTACACTGACTCCTATCAGACTATTACCAGGGTTAGTTAGGGTTACTCTGACTCCTATCAGACTATAACCAGGGTTAGTTACTCTGACTCCTATCAGACTATTACCAGGGTTAGTTAGGGTTACACTGACTCCTATCAGACTATTACCAGGGTTAGTTACTCTGACTCCTATCAGACTATTACCAGGGTTAGTTACTCTGACTCCTGTCAGACTATTACCAGGGTTAGTTACTCTGACTCCTATCAGACTATTACCAGGGTTAGTTACACTGACTCCTATCAGACTATTACCAGGGTTAGTTACTCTGACTCCTATCAGACTATTACCAGGGTTAGTTAGGGTTACACTGACTCCTATCAGACTATTACCAGGGTTAGTTAGGGTTACTCTGACTCCTATCAGACTATTACCAGGGTTAGTTACTCTGACTCCTATCAGACTATTACCAGGGTTAGTTACTCTGACTCCTATCAGACTATTACCAGGGTTAGTTACACTGACTCCTATCAGACTATTACCAGGGTTAGTTAGGGTTACACTGACTCCTATCAGACTATTACCAGGGTTAGTTAGGGTTACACTGACTCCTATCAGACTATTACATACCTTAAGGGAACATTTCGACATTTTCCGTATGGTTAGTGAGAAAGTCCATATTGCAAATGTACCGTCCCTTACTAGACGTCCGAAAACATTTTTAAAATTCAGGGACGGCGTCGGGCAGAGCGGCAGGGCCAGACCTACCGGGAAGTCATCAAATGAACTTTGTCGGACATTCGGTTTCCGTTTTATAAAATAATAAAATTTTGGTCATTTTTCCGCTATGCCGGAAAATCCCACAAGAGGGCATAAGCAATCATACTGCAATTTGACAAAACATCACGAATCACGACGGGCCATATCTCGAAAACTGAAAATATTTCGAAGCCGAAACTTGGTGAGCATAGGTTTGGCATAATGGGCAGTTGGCCCCGAACAAGATGGCGTCTAGGCCTCAACGGTTTTTGAGTTATGGCCAGTTTTCTGGGATTAAAGGTCCAAAATGAAAATAAGAGAAATTATTTTTTCACTTCACGTCAAAGTCAAGGAGCCTCCGGTGTCAATAAAAAAAAATCAGCCATTTATCTATCGTCATTTAAGAGAAATCGTACGATGACAGATTTGTGATGTTCAAATATAGGTGTTTTTTTTTTCAACAGTTACAGATCCAGTTGCAGGGTGTTCATACAAATATTTTTAAAGTGTGCTGCGGAGCTCTGCGACATTTCTGTGATTTTCTATGATTTTCTAAAATAACACACACTCACTAAACCCTCCGTAAATAACTCAGTTCTTAACGTAAAGACTTAAAACTCAGGATTCTGTAAAGGCATACCCCAATGAGGATATGAGTTTATTTATAGCTTCCTGTGCCAACAGGAAGTGCCTTAAATGGTGTCATAGTGGCTGTATCCAAGGGTTAAAAAGGTCAGATCTTTTCAAAACTTCATATGTGATTAGGCAACCCTCCTGAACTGTAAAATCAGTCATTTCTCCCAACAGATATCAAAGAAAAGCTCTCACACACACACACACAGCAAGGATGGAGTGACAAAGCGCGGTGTTTAAAGACACAGAGAGCAGGCAATGGCATAAACATAATCCCAAGGCCGTGCCGAGTTCAACGAGATATCCCGCTTGACCGTAGCTCGCTCGGTCTAAGCGCAGCGACCATGAGAAAAGTAGGCCCAATATGAAGCCTGCACCAGAACGTCATTTGATTTTGGGTGACAGCGGCGGAACCGTTAGGTTTAGAAGGACAATTCAAACACAGGACTGTTCCTAAGGTCCTCCCGATCTGTGCAAGCCTAACCTTGACCGTGTGACATTAACCCTTCACGGTTAAAAGAAGGTGTTTACATAAAAACAGTTTGCATTGACTTCTCTCCCCATAGGAATACATTGCCTCCACTAAATTCAACCTGGATCCTATATGGGTTATGAATGCCTTATGAACCTGTCTTCGGTACCAGTCCATCAGGCCACTATAAGGTCTACCTGTGTCGATTCTAGGCTTCCTGGGCCAACCGGAAGTGCTTAAAATCACCCTAAAAGTGTATATCCATACCCTGCCTGCAATTTGATGGACATAGTGCATTGAACCCTGTGTAAATCAGTCAATTCTAAACGTAAAGACTTAAAACACAGTATTCTGTAAAAGCATAGCCCAATGAGGATGTGTGTTGAGTTATAGCTTCCTGTGTCAACCGGAAGTGTCATAATTGGTGTCTCAGGGGCTGTTTGGAAGGGTTAAAAAAATCAGATCTGTCCAAAACTTCATATGTGTGATTAGGCAACACCCATGAACTGTAAATCAGTCATTTTTCCCATAAAAATTCAAAGGAAAACTAAATCACACAGATACACAACTTGGATGGAGGGACGTATTGGGGTGCGTAGAGACTGACAATGTCTCCAATAGTTAGCTTTGTTCGAGCTAAAAAAGAACCGTCAGACCTAGAGTTCCGAAACTTTAGAAACCTGCTCTAGACCTCAGGTAGATAGTGCGTGGTGAGTTAGGTGGCTCTAGAAGGTTCTCGGACCGAGAAACAGCCTCGTACATTTGCAATGACTTCAATTCATTTTGACCATTACAAAAATGGCGACATTTAGAAAAGTATCAGAGACACAAGACTAGGTGCATTGAAACCGGCTCGGCCCATAGACACGGACCCCAACGTTTCTGTCCGATAGCTCATTCAAGGACCCCATAGCAAGGCATGGAAAAAAGTGGATTTTCAGCACCAATTAGGGTTTTACTCGGACACCAAATGACCTATCAAGCCGAAACTCGGGATTCGGGGACGCCTCACATAGGACTACACATAATGTCCGAACTGGACGGGCAGCTAGAACGTAACTATGTGTTTTACGTTTTTATTATGTTTTAAACTAAAGGCGCTGTAAATTATGGGCCTGCTCTGACATATGTGATAGTTGGCTTCTAAATGAGTTGGAAAAAGTGGGTTTGATGTCAATTGGTATCAGTTTGGTGTCAGAATGACATCTAATTGACTGTTGGACGGTGACTTGCAGGTGACTCTTGCTAGTTGACTTTTGTGCATTTGCAACATGTTTAAGCGGAGAGGGACCATCACCAAAATGGCATTCTGAAATCAACACAAAAAATGGCATCACCATAGTGTCCAGACTGTGCCGAGTTCAACGAGACGCCCCGCTTGACCGTAGCTCGCTCGGTCTGAGCGCAGCGACCATGAGAAAAATAGGCCCAAAATGAAGCCTGCACCACGTCATTTGATTTTGGGTGACAGCGGCGGAACCGTTAGGTTTAGAAGGACAATTCAAACACAGGACTGTTCCTAAGGTCCTCCCGATCTGTGCAAGCCTAACCTTGGCCGTGTGACATTAACCCTTCACGGTTAAAAGAGGGTGTTTACATAAAAACAGTTTGCATTGACTTCTCTCCCCATAGGAATACATTGCCTGCTCCCCTAAATACAACCTGGAGTCTATATGGGTTATGAATGTTGTATGAACCTGTCTTCGGTACCAGTCCATCAGGCCACTATAAGGTCTACCTGTGACGATTCTAAGCTTCCTGGACCAACCGGAAGTGGTTAAAATCGCCCTAAAAGTGTATACCCATAACCTGCCTGCAGTTTGATAGACATAGTGCATTCAACCCTGTGTAAATCAGTCAGTTTTTATGGTAAAGACTTAAAACTCAGGATTCTGTAATAGAATACCCCAATGAGGATGTATGTTGAGTTACAGCTTCCTGTGCCAACCGGAAGTGCCATAATTGGTGTCTCATGGGCTGTTTCGAGGGGTTAAAAAAATCAGATCTTTCCAAAACTTCATATATGTGATTAGGCAACCCCCATGAACTGTAAATCAGTCATTTGTCCCATGAAATGTCAAAGGAAAACTAAATCACATACACACACAGCTTGGAAGTAGGGACAAAATTGGGGTGCAAACACTCCATGCATTAGTTAACCTTGTTGGAATTTTTAAAGAACCGTCAGACCTAGAGTTCCGAAACTTTAGAATCCTGTTCTAGACCTCAGGTAGATAGTGCGTGGTGAGTTACGGCGCTCTAGAAGGTTCTCGGACCGAGAAACAGCCTCGAACATTTGCAATGACTTCAATTAATTTTGACCATTACGAAAATGGCGACATTTAGAAATGTCCCAGATTCACAAGACTAGGTGCATTGTGACCGTCTCGGCCCATAGAGACAGAACCCAACGATTTTTATAGCATGACAAATTGGTGATGGTGAATGCCCAGTTAACCATATTGCAAATGCACAGTGACTTTGCAAGAGTGAGAAAACATCACCAAATAGACATTCTGAAATCAACCCTAACGAGCGATGGAGAGGTACCAGAATCACTGCCCAGCCATCCCGAGTTCATCGCGCCAGTCAATTTTGCATTCCTGCACGAATTTTCAGTGACTTTGCAAAAGTGAAAAAACATTTGCAATATGTTTTAACAGTGAGGTACCATCACATTTACATTACATTTAAGTCATTTAGCAGACGCTCTTATCCAGAGCGACTTACAAATTGGTGAATTCACCTTCTGACATCCAGTGGAACAGCCACTTTACAATAGTGCATCTAAATCATTTAAGGGGGGGTGAGAAGGATTACTTATCCTATCCTAGGTATTCCTTGAAGAGGTGGGGTTTCAGGTGTCTCCGGAAGGTGGTGATTGACTCCGCTGTCCTGGCGTCGTGAGGGAGTTTGTTCCACCATTGGGGGGCCAGAGCAGCGAACAGTTTTGACTGGGCTGAGCGGGAACTGTACTTCCTCAGTGGTAGGGAGGCGAGCAGGCCAGAGGTGGATGAACGCAGTGCCCTTGTTTGGGTGTAGGGCCTGATCAGAGCCTGGAGGTACTGCGGTGCCGTTCCCCTCACAGCTCCGTAGGCAAGCACCATGGTCTTGTAGCGGATGCGAGCTTCAACTGGAAGCCAGTGGAGAGAGCGGAGGAGCGGGGTGACGTGAGAGAACTTGGGAAGGTTGAACACCAGACGGGCTGCGGCGTTCTGGATGAGTTGTAGGGGTTTAATGGCACAGGCAGGGAGCCCAGCCAACAGCGAGTTGCAGTAATCCAGACGGGAGATGACAAGTGCCTGGATTAGGACCTGCGCCGCTTCCTGTGTGAGGCAGGGTCGTACTCTGCGGATGTTGTAGAGCATGTACCTACAGGAACGGGCCACCGCCATGATGTTAGTTGAGAACGACAGGGTGTTGTCCAGGATCACGCCAAGGTTCTTAGCGCTCTGGGAGGAGGACACAATGGAGTTGTCAACCGTGATGGCGAGATCATGGAACGGGCAGTCCTTCCCCGGGAGGAAGAGCAGCTCCGTCTTGCCGAGGTTCAGCTTGAGGTGGTGATCCGTCATCCACACTGATATGTCTGCCAGACATGCAGAGATGCGATTCGCCACCTGGTCATCAGAAGGGGGAAAGGAGAAGATTAATTGTGTGTCGTCTGCATAGCAATGATAGGAGAGACCATGTGAGGTTATGACAGAGACAAGTGACTTGGTGTATAGCGAGAATAGGAGAGGGCCTAGAACAGAGCCCTGGGGGACACCAGTGGTGAGAGCGCGTGGCGAGGAGACAGATTCTCGTCACGCCACCTGGTAGGAGCGACCTGTCAGGTAGGACGCAATCCAAGCGTGGGCCGCGCCGGAGATGCCCAACTCGGAGAGGGTGGAGAGGAGGATCTGATGGTTCACAGTATCGAAGGCAGCCGATAGGTCTAGAAGGATGAGAGCAGAGGAGAGAGAGTTAGCTTTAGCAGTGCGGAGCGCCTCCGTGATACAGAGAAGAGCAGTCTCAGTTGAATGACTAGTCTTGAAACCTGACTGATTTGGATCAAGAAGGTCATTCTGAGAGAGATAGCGGGAGAGCTGGCCAAGGACGGCACGTTCAAGAGTTTTGGAGAGAAAAGAAAGAAGGGATACTGGTCTGTAGTTGTTGACATCGGAGGGATCGAGTGTAGGTTTTTTCAGAAGGGGTGCAACTCTCGCTCTCTTGAAGACGGAAGGGACGTAGCCAGCGGTCAGGGATGAGTTGATGAGCGAGGTGAGGTAAGGGAGAAGGTCTCCGGAAATGGTCTGGAGAAGAGAGGAGGGGATAGGGTCAAGCGGGCAGGTTGATGGGCGGCCGGCCGTCACAAGAAGCGAGATTTCATCTGGAGAGAGAGGGGAGAAAGAGGTCAGAGCACAGGGTAGGGCAGTGTGAGCAGAACCAGCGGTGTCGTTTGACTTAGCAAACGAGGATCGGATGTCGTCGACCTTCTTTTCAAAATGGTTGATGAAGTCATCTGCAGAGAGGGAGGAGGGGGGGGAGGAGGATTCAGGAGGGAGGAGAAGGTGGCAAAGAGCTTCCTAGGGTTAGAGGCAGATGCTTGGAATTTAGAGTGGTAGAAAGTGGCTTTAGCAGCAGAGACAGAGGAGGAAAATGTAGAGAGGAGGGAGTGAAAGGATGCCAGGTCCGCAGGGAGGCGAGTTTTCCTCCATTTCCGCTCGGCTGCCCGGAGCCCTGTTCTGTGAGCTCGCAATGAGTCGTCGAGCCACGGAGCGGGAGGGGAGGACTGAGCCGGCCTGGAGGATAGGGGACATAGAGAGTCAAAGGATGCAGAAAGGGAAGAGAGGAGGGTTGAGGAGGCAGAATCAGGAGATAGGTTGGAGAAGGTATGAGCAGAGGGAAGAGATGATAGGATGGAAGAGGAGAGAGTAGCGGGGGAGAGAGAGCGAAGGTTGGGACGGCGCGATACCATCCGAGTAGGGGCAGTGTGGGAAGTGTTGGATGAGAGCAAGAGGGAAAAGGATACAAGGTAGTGGTCGGAGACTTGGAGGGGAGTTGCAATGAGGTTAGTGGAAGAACAGCATCTAGTAAAGATGAGGTCGAGCGTATTGCCTGCCTTGTGAGTAGGGGGAAGGTGAGAGGGTGAGGTCAAAAGAGGAGAGGAGTGGAAAGAAGGAGGCAGAGAGGAATGAGTCAAAGGTAGACGTGGGGAGGTTAAAGTCGCCCAGGACTGTGAGAGGTGAGCCGTCCTCAGGAAAGGAGCTTATCAAGGCATCAAGCTCATTGATGAACTCTCCGAGGGAACCTGGAGGGCGATAAATGATAAGGATGTTAAGCTTGAAAGGGCTGGTAACTGTGACAGCATGGAATTCAAAGGAGGCGATAGACAGATGGGTAAGGGGAGAAAGAGAGAATGACCACTTGGGAAAGATGAGGATCCCGGTGCCACCACCCCGCTGACCAGAAGCTCTCGGGGTGTGCGAGAACACGTGGACGGACAAAGAGAGAGCAGTAGGAGTAGCAGTGTTATCTGTGGTGATCCATGTTTCCGTCAGTGCCAAGAAGTCGAGGGACTGGAGGGAGGCATAGGCTGAGATGAACTCTGCCTTGTTGGCCGCAGATCGGCAGTTCCAGAGGCTACCGGAGACCTGGAACTCCACGTGGGTCGTGCGCGCTGGGACCACCAGATTAGGGTGGCTGCGGCCACGCGGTGTGGAGCGTTTGTATGGTCTGTGCAGAGAGGAGAGAACAGGGATAGATAGACACATAGTTGACAGGCTACAGAAGAGGCTACGCTAATGCAAAGGAGATTGGAATGACAAGTGGACTACACGTCTCGAATGTTCAGAAAGTTAAGCTTACGTAGCAAGAATCTTATTGACTAAAATGATTGAAATGATACAGTACTGCTGGAGTAGGCTAGCTGGCAGTGGCTGCGTTGTTGACACTACACTAATCACTACACTAATCAAGTCGTTCCGTCGAGTGTAATAGTTTCTACAGTGCTGCTATTTGGGGGCTAGCTGGCTAGCTGGCTAGCTAGCAGTGTTGATTGCGTTACGTTACGTTAAAAGAACGACAATAGCTGGCTAGCTAACCTAGAAAATCGCTCTAGACTACACAATTGTCTTAGATACAAAGACGGCTATGTAGCTAGCTAGCTACGATCAAACAAATCAAACCGTTGTACTGTAATGAAGTGAAATGAAAATGTGATACTACCTGTGGAGCGAAGCGGAATGTTGACCGGGTAGTTGAAGTTCTATTCGGTAGAGGTTGGCTAGCTGTTGGCTAGCTAGCTAGCAGTATCTCCTACGTTAAGGACGACAAATAGCTGGCTAGCTAACCTCGGTAAATTAAGATAATCCCTCTAAGTCTACACACTCTAAACTACACAATTATCTTGGATACGAAGACAGCAAAGACAACTATGTAGCTAGCTAACACTACACTAATCGAGTCGTTCAGTTGAGTGTAATAGTTTCTACAGTGCTGGTGGACAGTGGACGTTAGCCAGCTGCTTAGCTAGCTGCTGGGCAGATAGCAGTGTAGACTACGTTAGGACGACGAAATACGATAATTACGCAATTATCTTTGATACAAAGACGGCTATGTAGCTAGCTAAGAAGAAATTGCTAAGATTAGACAAATCAAACCGTTGTACTATAATGAAATGTAATGAAAATGTAATGAAAAGTTATACTACCTGCGGACCGAAGTGTAGATGCGACCGCTCGCTCCAACCCGGAACCGGAAAGTGACATTCTGAAATCAACCCAAACGAGCGATGGAGAGGTACCAGAATCACTGCCCAGTCACCAAAAGTGACATTGTGAAATCAACCCAAACGGGCGATGGAGAGGTACCAGAATCACTGCCCAGCCATCCCGAGGTCATCGGGCCAGTCAATTTGGCATTCCTGCACGATTTTTATGGCATGACAAATTGGTGATGGTGAATGCCCAGTTAACCATATTGCAAATGCACAGTGACTTTGCAAGAGTGAGAAAACCTCACCAAATGGATATTCTGAAATCAACCCTAACGAGCGATGGAGAGGTACCAGAATCACTGCCTAGCCATCCCGAGTTCATCGGGCCAGTCAATTTGGCATTCCTGCATGAATTTTCAGTGACTTTGCAAAAGTGAGAAAACATTTGCAATATGTTTTCACAGTGAGGTACCATCACCAAAAGTGACATTCTGAAATCAACCCAAACGAGCGATGGAGAGGTACCAGAATCACTGCCCAGCCATCCCGAGTTCATCAGGCCAGTCAATTTTGCATTTCTGCAGGATTTTTGAGCATGTCAAATTTCTTATGACATTTGGCCCCCACAAAACATATGCCTTATGCACAAGTAAAAAAAAATTAAAAAAATAATGATAATAAAATATGACTAAAGTATGTTGATACAGTTCTTATACGTGTGTAATTGACACAAAATTCTAAAGAATTTCGAAAAACGGTCCAGAAAGCACTTTTTTAGGGGTGTGTGAAGTTTTTTATGAAATTTTGCAATTTTTGACTTTTGACTTCTTATGAAATCATGTTCCAAATGGAGAAAACATATGCCTAATGCACAAGTAAAAAAATAAAATAAATATGATAATAAAATATGACTAAAGTATGTTGATACAGTTCTTATACGTTTGTAATTGACACAAAATTCTAAAGAATTTCGAAAAACGGTCCAGAAAGAACTTTTTTAGGGGTGTGTGAAGGTTATGAAATTTTGCAATTATTGACTTCTGACTTCCTATGAAATCATATTGCAAATGGAGAAAACACATGCAATAATGTGCAAGTAAAAAAAAATAAAAAATTATGATAATAAAATTGGACAAAAGTATATTCATACAGTTCTTACACATGTGTAATTGACAAAAAAAAGCGAGAGAATTTCGAAAAACGGTCCAGAAAGCACTTTTAAAATCCATTTTTTCAAAATTTGGCTTTTGGATGTTGACTTGGGGTCCATTTTCAATATGAAAAACCACGGTGGAGCGCACATGCCACCTGTTGGATTTTAGAAGTGTTACAACTGGCAATTGCCATATGGCATTTGAAATACATTTTGCATGAATCAACGCCGATTTGGGTGGTATTGGCCATCGTGTACATGGTTTTCCCTATGTCAATGTTTTCCCATTCATTTTTGTCCATTTCAGGGGGGTATTCCCTTACCAGGGTTAGTTACTCTGACTCTTATCAGACTATTACCAGGGTTAGTTACTCTGACTCCTGTCAGACTATAACCAGGGTTAGTTAGGGTTACTCTGACTCTTATCAGACTATTACCAGGGTTAGTTAGGGTTACTCTGACTCCTGTCAGACTATTACCAGGGTTAGTTAGGGTTACTCTGACTCTTATCAGACTATTACCAGGGTTAGTTAGGGTTACACTGACTCCTATCAGACTATAACCAGGGTTAGTTACTCTGACTCCTATCAGACTATTACCAGGGTTAGTTACTCTGATTCCTATCAGACTATTACCAGGGTTAGTTACACTGACTCCTATTAGACTATTACCAGGGTTAGTTAGGGTTACTCTGACTCCTATCAGACTATTACCAGGGTTAGTTACTCTGACTCCTATCAGACTATTACCAGGGTTAGTTACTCTGACTCCTATCAGACTATTACCAGGGTTAGTTAGGGTTACACTGACTCCTATCAGACTATTACCAGGGTTAGTTACTCTGATTCCTATCAGACTATTACCAGGGTTAGTTACTCTGACTCCTATCAGACTATTACCAGGGTTAGTTAGGGTTACTCTGATTCCTATCAGACTATTACCAGGGTTAGTTACTCTGACTCCTATCAGACTATTACCAGGGTTAGTTACTCTGACTCCTATCAGACTATTACCAGGGTTAGTTAGGGTTACACTGACTCCTATCAGACTATTACCAGGGTTAGTTAGGGTTACAATGACTCCGATCAGACTATTACCAGGGTTACACTGACTCCTATCAGACTATTACCAGGGTTAGTTAGGGTTACTCTGACTCCTATCAGACTATTACCAGGGTTAGTTAAGGGTACTCTGACTCCTATCAGACTATTACCAGGGTTACACTGACTCCTATCAGACTATTACCAGGGTTAGTTAGGGTTACTCTGACTCCTATCAGACTATTACCAGGGTTAGTTAAGGGTACTCTGACTCTTATCAGACTATTACCAGGGTTAGTTACTCTGACTCCTATCAGACTATTACCAGGGTTAGTTAGGGTTACTCTGACTCCTATCAGACTATTACCAGGGTTAGTTACTCTGACTCCTATCAGACTATTACCAGGGTTAGTTACTCTGACTCCTATCAGACTATTACCAGGGTTAGTTACTCTGACTCCTGTCAGACTATAACCAGGGTTAGTTAGGGTTACTCTGACTCTTATCAGACTATTACCAGGGTTAGTTACTCTGACTCCTATCAGACTATTACCAGGGTTAGTTACTCTGACTCCTATCAGACTATTACCAGGGTTAGTTACTCTGACTCCTATCAGACTATTACCAGGGTTAGTTACTCTGACTCTTATCAGACTATTACCAGGGTTAGTTACTCTGACTCCTATCAGACTATTACCAGGGTTAGTTACTCTGACTCTTATCAGACTATTACCAGGGTTAGTTACTCTGACTCCTATCAGACTATTACCAGGGTTAGTTAGGGTTACTCTGACTCCTATCAGACTATTACCAGGGTTAGTTACTCTGACTCCTATCAGACTATTACCAGGGTTAGTTACTCTGACTCCTATCAGACTATTACCAGGGTTAGTTACTCTGACTCCTGTCAGACTATAACCAGGGTTAGTTAGGGTTACTCTAACTCTTATCAGACTATTACCAGGGTTAGTTACTCTGACTCCTATCAGACTATTACCAGGGTTAGTTACTCTGACTCCTATCAGACTATTACCAGGGTTAGTTACTCTGACTCCTATCAGACTATTACCAGGGTTAGTTACTCTGACTCCTATCAGACTATTACCAGGGTTAGTTACTCTGACTCCTATCAGACTATTACCAGGGTTAGTTACTCTGACTCCTATCAGACTATTACCAGGGTTAGTTACTCTGACTCCCATCAGACTATTACCAGGGTTAGTTAGGGTTACACTGACTCCTATCAGACTATTACCAGGGTTAGTTACTCTGACTCTTATCAGACTATTACCAGGGTTAGTTACTCTGACTCCTATCAGACTATTACCAGGGTTAATTAGGGTTACTCTGACTCCTATCAGACTATTACCAGGGTTAGTTACTCTGACTCCTATCAGACTATTACCAGGGTTAGTTACTCTGACTCCTATCAGACTATTACCAGGGTTAGTTAGGGTTACACTGACTCCTATCAGACTATTACCAGGGTTAGTTAGGGTTACTCTGACTCCTGTCAGACTATAACCAGGGTTAGTTACTCTGACTCCTATCAGACTATTACCAGGGTTAGTTACTCTGACTCCTATCAGACTATAACCAGGGTTAGTTACACTGACTCCTATCAGACTATTACCAGGGTTAGTTACTCTGACTCCTGTCAGACTATTACCAGGGTTAGTTACTCTGACCCCTATCAGACTATTACCAGGGTTAGTTAGGGTTACACTGACTCCTATCAGACTATTACCAGGGTTAGTTAGGGTTACTCTGACTCCTATCAGACTATTACCAGGGTTAGTTAGGGTTACACTGACTCCTATCAGACTATTACCAGGGTTAGTTACTCTGACTCCTATCAGACTATTACCAGGGTTAGTTACTCTGACTCCTATCAGACTATTACCAGGGTTAGTTACTCTGACTCCTATCAGACTATTACCAGGGTTAGTTAGGGTTACTCTGACTCCTACCAGACTATTACCAGGGTTAGTTACTCTGACTCCTATCAGACTATTACCAGGGTTAGTTAGGGTTACTCTGACTCCTATCAGACTATAACCAGGGTTAGTTACTCTGACTCCTATCAGACTATTACCAGGGTTAGTTACTCTGACTCCTATCAGACTATTACCAGGGTTCGTTAGGGTTACTCTGACTCCTGTCAGACTATAACCAGGGATAGTTACACTGACTCCTATCAGACTATTACCAGGGTTAGTTACTCTGACTCCTATCAGACTATTACCAGGGTTAGTTACACTGACTACTATCAGACTATTACCAGGGTTAGTTAGGGTTACAATGACTCCTATCAGACTATTACCAGGGTTAGTTAGGGTTACTCTGACTCCTGTCAGACTATAACCAGGGTTAGTTACACTGACTCCTATCAGACTATTACCAGGGTTAGTTACTCTGACTCCTGTCAGACTATAACCAGGGTTAGTTACACTGACTCCTATCAGACTATTACCAGGGTTAGTTACTCTGACTCCTGTCAGACTATTACCAGGGTTAGTTACTCTGACTCCTATCAGACTATTACCAGGGTTAGTTACTCTGACTACTATCAGACTATTACCAGGGTTAGTTAGGGTTACACTGACTCCTATCAGACTATTACCAGGGTTAGTTAGGGTTACACTGACTCCTATCAGACTATTACCAGGGTTAGTTAGGGTTACACTGACTCCTATCAGACTATTACCAGGGTTAGTTACTCTGACTCCTATCAGACTATTACCAGGGTTAGTTAGGGTTACTCTGACTCCTATCAGACTATAACCAGGGTTAGTTACTCTGACTCCTATCAGACTATTACCAGGGTTAGTTACTCTGACTCCTATCAGACTATTACCAGGGTTAGTTAGGGTTACACTGACTCCTATCAGACTATTACCAGGGTTAGTTAGGGTTACAATGACTCCTATCAGACTATTACCAGGGTTAGTTAGGGTTACTCTGACTCCTATCAGACTATAACCAGGGTTAGTTACTCTGACTCCTATCAGACTATTACCAGGGTTAGTTACTCTGACTCCTATCAGACTATTACCAGGGTTAGTTAGGGTTACACTGACTCCTGTCAGTCTATTACCAGGGTTAGTTAGGGTTACACTGACTCCTGTCAGACTATTACCAGGGTTAGTTACTCTGACTCCTATCAGACTATTACCAGGGTTAGTTACTCTGACTCCTATCAGACTATTACCAGGGTTAATTAGGGTTACACTGACTCCTATCAGACTATTACCAGGGTTAGTTACTCTGACTCCCATCAGACTATTACCAGGGTTAGTTAGGGTTACACTGACTCCTATCAGACTATTACCAGGGTTAGTTACTCTGACTCCTGTCAGACTATAACCAGGGTTAGTTAGGGTTACTCTGACTCTTATCAGACTATTACCAGGGTTAGTTACTCTGACTCCTATCAGACTATTACCAGGGTTAGCTACTCTGACTCCTATCAGACTATTACCAGGGTTAGTTGGACGGTAAAGGACCCTGGGTACAGCCTGGAGAATATCGCCGCCCCAAAGAAGAGCTGGAGGCGGGGAAGACGGAGAGGCGCCGGTATGAGGAGGCAGCACGGCAGTGTGGATGGAAGCCCGAGAGTCAGCCCCAAAAATGTATTGGGAGGGGGCTCACAGGAAGTATGGCGAAGCCAGGTAGGAGACCTGTGTCAACTTCCTGTGGTTACCGGAGGGCTAGAGAGACAGGGCAGGCACCGTGTTATGCTGTGAAGCGCACGGTGTCCCCAGTGCGGGTGCATAGCCCGGTGCGATACATTCCAGCTTCGCGTATCGGCCGGGCTAGAGTGGGCATCGAGCCAAGTGCCATGAAGCCGGCTCTACGCATCTGGTGTCCAGTGCGTCTCCTTGGGCCGGCTTACATGGCACCAGCCTTACGCTCGGGGTCCCCGGTTCGCCTGCATAGCCCAGTGCGGGCTATTCCACCTCACCGCACTGGCAGGGCGACCGGGAGCATTCAACCAGGTAAGGTTGGGCAGGCTCGGTGCTCAAGAGCTCCAGTGCGCCTGCACGGTTCAGTTTATCCGTCACCACCTCCACGCACCAGCCCTCCGGTGGCAGCCCCCCGCACCAGGCTGTCTCTCCGGCTCATCCTTACAGGTGCTCCCGTCTGTCCAGCACTGCCGGAGCCTTCCTCCTCTCCAGCGTTGCCGGAGCTTCCCGTCTGCCCAGCGCCATCAGAGTCGTCAGTCTGCCCAGCGCCGCCTGAGCCACCCGTCTGCCCAGCGCCGCCTGAGCCACCCGTCTGCCCAGTGCCGCCAGTCTGCAAGGAGACGCCAGTGCCGCCAGTCTGCAAGGAGCCGCCAGTGCCGCCAGTCTGACAGAGGCCGCCAGTCAGCCAAGGGACGCCAGTGCCGCCAGTCAGCCAGGGACCGCCAGTCAGCCAGGGGCCGCCAGTGCCGCCAGTCAGCCCAGAGGCGCCAGAGCCCCTCAGCCCAGAGGCGCCAGAGCCCCTCAGCCCAGAGCTTCCGCTCCTCTGTCCAGAGCTTCCGCCCCTCTGTCCAGAGCTTCCGCCCCTCTGTCCAGAGCTTCCGCCCCTCTGTCCAGTGGGGCCATGTAGTAGGGTCGCCATGGTTAGGAGGCCAAGGAAGCGGACAAGGTGGCGGACTAAGACTATGGTGAAGTGGGGGCCACGTCCAGCACCAGAGCCGCCACCGCGGACAGATGCCCACCCAGACCCTCCCCAATAGGTTCAGGTTTTGCGGCCGGAGTCCGCACCTTGGGGGGGGGGGGGTACTGTCACACCCTGACCATAGTTTGCTTTGTATGTTTCTATGTTTTGTTTGATCAGGGTGAATATTTTTTCCACCCATCTACACACAATACCCCATAATGAACAAACTACAACAAATTTATTGAAAATCAAATACAGAAATATATAATTTTCTTAAGTATTCTGAGTCAATACTTTGTAGAAGGACCTTTGGCAGCAGTGAGTCTTTAAGAGCTTTCAATACATTGGCCATTTTTCTTTTCAAAATGATTCATATCAAATTGGTTGTTGATCATTGCTAGACAACCAAGCGGTCTGAATACTTTACGATGCCCAGGCACGAGGCAGCACCTGCTCCAGCACAGAGAGAAACAGGAAAAGACTCAGGTGGTATGCTAATTTGGTATAGAACAGACCTAACTCACTCCGTTAAATGAATCAAAACAGGAACATTTTACATTTGGCTAGAAATTAAAAAAGGAAATTATCTTAACAGAGAAAAATGACCTCCTGTGTGTTACCTATATCCCCCCACTAAAATCCCTATATTTTAATGATGACAGCTTCTCCGTCCTGGAGGGGGAAATCAATCATTTCCAGGCCCAGAGACATGTACTAGTCTGTGGCGACCTAAATGCCAGAACTGGACAAGAACCTGACACCCTCAGCACATAGGGGGACAAACACCTACCTAGAGGTGACAACATTCCCTCCTCCATATGCCCCCCAAAGGCACAACCAATAACTACCGTGGGATATGCGTCAACAGAAACCTTGGGAAAATCCTCTGCATTATCATTAACAGCAGACTCATACATTTCCTCAGTGAAAACAATGTACTGAGCAAATGTCAAATTGGCTTTTTACCAAATTACCATACAACAGACCATGTATTCACCCAACACACCCTAATTGACAAACAAACAAACCAAACCAAATGCAAAGTCATCTCATGCTTTGTTGATTTCAAAAAGCCTTCGACCTAATTTGTCATGAGGGTCTGCTATACAAATTGATTGAAAGCGGTGTTGGGGGTCAAACATTATAAAATCCAAGTACACAAACAACAAGTGTGTGGTTAAAATAGGCAAAAAACACACACATTTCTTCCCACGGGATGAGACAGGGATGCAGCTTAAGCCCCACCCTCTTCAACATATATATCAACGAATTGGCGAGGGCACTAGAAGAGTCTGCAGCACCCAGCCTCACCCTACTAGAATCTGAAGTCAAATGTCTACTGTTTGCTGATGATCTGGTGCTTCTGTCACCAACCAAGGAGGGCCTACAGCAGCAACTAGATCTCCTGCACAGATTCTGCCAGACCTGGGCCCTAACAGTAAATCTCAGTAAGATAATGGTGTTCCAAAAAAGGTCCAGTCACCAGGACCACAAACACAAATTCCATCTAGACACCATTGCCCTAGAGCACACAAAAAACTATACATAACTTGGCCTAAACATCAGCGCCACAGGTAACTTCCACAAAGCTGTGAACGATCTGAGAGACAAGGCAAGAAGGGCCTTCTATGCCATCAAAAGGAACATAAAATTCAACATACCAATTAGGATCTGGCTAAAAATACTTAAATCAGTTATAGAACCCATTGCTGCCAAACGTGCTTTACAAAGTACTGAGTAAAGGGTATGAATACTTACGTAAATGTGTAATCAGTTTTTATTTGCAATACATTTGCAAAAATGTTTTTTTTAAATGTTTTTGCTTTGTCATTATGGGGTATTGTGATGTCATTATGGGGTATTGTGATATTGTGATGTCATTATGGGGTATTGTGTGTAGATTGATGAGAAAAAAGGAGTGTGTGAATACTTTCAGAATTCCACAGCAGCAAGATTAGTTCTAGAACCAATTGCCCTTTATGGTTGTGAGGTCTGGGGTCCGCTCACCAACCAAGACTTCTGCAAAAATATCCTCTGTGTACAACGTAAAACACCAAATAATGCACGCAGAGCAGAATTAGGATGATACCCACTAATTATCCAAATCCAGAAAATAGCCATTAAATTCTACAACTACCTAAAAGGAAGCGATTGCCAAACCTTCCATAACAAAGCAATCACCTACAGAGAGATGAACCTGGAGAAGAGTCCCCTAAGCAAGCTGGTCCTGGGGCTCTGTTCACAAACACACAAACACACCCCACAGAGCCCCAGGACAGCAACACAATTAGACCCAAACATATCACGAGAAAGAAAAAGATAGATACTTGACACATTGGATAGAATTTACAAAAAAACAGAGCAAACTAGAATGCTATTTGGCCCAACACAGAGAGTACACAGTGGCAGAATACCTGACCACTGTGACTGACCCAAACTTAAGGAAAGCTTTGACTATGTACAGACTCAGTGAGCATAGCTTTGCTATTGAGAAAGGCCGCTGTAGGAGACAGAGAGTGCAAGGCTGTGCTCTTTAATGCCCCAACGCACCACAGGGTGCTCACAATAATAACGGCCCCAAACACGGGGAATCAGAAATGTACAACTAAAATACACGTTCCTCTACATTAGAGCCGAAGGTTACAATCATTAATCCCGCACAACAACCAGGCGGGCCGGCTGTCTAATAAAGACAAACTAATCATACACACAGGTGCTACCAATAAACATACAAGGAGGGGGAGGAAAGACAATCAGTGGCAGCTAATAGGCCGGTGACGACGACCGCCGAGCGCCACCCGCCCGGGAAAAGGAACCACCCTCGGTCGGACTCGTGACAGCTGCACTTCATAACCTCCTGCCAAATGTATGACCATATTAGAGCCACATATTTCCCTCAGATTACACAGATCCACAAAGAATTTGAAAACAAACCCGATTTTGATAAACTCCCATATATCTACTGGGTGAAATTCCACAGTGTGCCATCAGAGCAGCAAGATTTGTGACCTGTTGCCACGAGAAAAGGGCAACCAGTGAAGAACAAACACCATTGTAAATACAACCCATATTTATGTTTATTTATTTTCCTTTTTGTACTTCAACTGTTTGCACATCATTACAACACTGTATATAGACATAATATGACATTTGAAATGTCTTTATTCTTTTGGAGCTTCTGTGAGTGTAATGTTTACTGTTCATTTATATTGTTTATTTCACTTTTGTTTAATGTCTTCTTCACCTGCTTTGGCAACGTTAACACAAGTCCCTTGATTGAATTGAAATGTATTTAATTTAATTAATAGTACAGTGCCTTGCGAAAGTATTTGGCCCCCTTGAACTTTGCGACCTTTTGCCACATTTCAGGCTTCAAACATAAAGATATAAAACTGTATTTTTTTGTTGAAGAATCAACAATTGGATATTTCAAACTTTTTTAACAAATCAAAAACTGAAAAAGTGGGCGTGCAAAATTATTCAGCCCCTTTACTTTCAGTGCAGCAAACTCTCTCCAGAAGTTCAATGAGGATCTCTGAATGATCCAATGTTGACCTAAATGACTAATGATGATAAATACAATCCACCTGTATGTAATCAAGTCTCCGTATAAATGCACCTGCACTGTGATAGTCTCAGAGGTCCGTTAAAAGCGCAGAGAGCATCATGAAGAACAAGGAACACAGCAGGCAGGTCCGAGATACTGTTGTGAAGAAGTGTAAAGCCGGATTTGGATACAAAAAGATTTCCCAAGCTTTAAACATCCCAAGGAGCACTGTGCAAGCGATAAGATTGAAATGGGAGGAGTATCAGACCACTGCAAATCTACCAAGACCTGGCCGTCCCTCTAAACTTTCAGCTCATACAAGGAGAGGACTGATCAGAGATGCAGCCAAGAGGCCCATGATCACTCTGGATGAACTGCAGAGATCTACAGCTGAGGTGGGAGACTCTGTCCATAGGACAACAATCAGTCGTATATTGCACAAATCTGGCCTTTATGGAAGTGGCAAGAAGAAAGCCATTTCTTAAAGATATCCATAAAAAGTGTCGTTTAAAGTTTGCCACAAGCCACCTGGGAGACACACCAAACATGTGGAAGAACGTGCTCTGGTCAGATGAAACCAAAATTGAACTTTTTGGCAACAATGCAAAACGTTATGTTTGGCGTAGAAGCAACACATCTCATCACCCTGAACACACCATACCCACTGTCAAACATGGTGGTGGCAGCATCATGGTTTGGGCCTGCTTTTCTTCAGCAGGGACAGGGAAGATGGTTAAAATTGATGGGTAGATGGATGGAGCCAAATACAGGATCATTCTGGAAGAAAACCTGATGGAGTCTGCAAAAGACCTGAGACTGGGACGGAGATTTGTCTTCCAACAAGACAATGATCCAAAACATAAAGCAAAATCTACAATAGAATGGTTCAAAAACAAACATATCCAGGTGTTAGAATGGCCAAGTCAAAGTCCAGACCTGAATCCAATCGAGAATCTGTGGAAAGAACTGAAAACTGCTGTTCACAAATGCTCTCCATCCAACCTCACTGAGCTCGAGCTGTTTTGCAAGGAGGAATGGGAAAAAAATTCAGTCTCTCAATGTGCAAAACTGATAGAGACATACCCCAAACGTCTTGCAGCTGTCATCGCAGCAAAAGGTGGCGCTACAAAGTATTATCTTAATTAAGGGGGCTGAATAATTTTGCACGCCCAATTTTTCAGTTTTTGATTTGTTAAAAAAGTTTGAAATATCCAATAAATGTCCTTCCACTTCACGATTGTGTCCCACTTGTTGATTCTTCACAAAAAAATACAGTTTTATATCTTTATGTTTGAAGCCTGAAATGTGGCAAAAGGTCGTAAAGTTCAAGGGGGAAGGAATACTTTCGCAAGGCACTGTATGTGGATAGAAACACAAATCATTAAAACCTCCAAAAAGTCCAGCGGCTCGAGAATAACATTTTGATCTGAACACAGAGTGACTGACAGAGTGACTGACCGACTGACCGACTGACTGACTGACAGAGTGACTGACAGAGTGACTGACTGACAGTGACTAACTGACTGACTGACAGAGTGACTGACAGCCTGAGTGATTGAGTGACTGACAGAGTGACTGACAGAGTGACTGACAGAGTGACTGACAGAGTGACTGACTTACTGACAGAGTGACTGTCTGACTAACAGTGTGACTGTCTGACTGACTGACAGAGTGACTGTCTGACTGACTGACTGACAGAGTGACTGGCTGACTGACTGACTGTGACTGACTGACTGACGGACAGAATGACTGACTGACTGACTGACTGACAGTGACTGACTGACAGAGTGACTGACTGACTGACTGACTGACTGGCTGACTGACTGTGACTAACTGACTGACTGACAGAGTGACTGACAGCCTGAGTGACAGAGTGACTGACAGAGTGACTGACTTACTGACAGAGTGACTGTCTGACTGACTGACAGAGTGACTGTCTGACTGACTGACAGAGTGACTGTCTGACTGACTGACAGAGTGACTGTCTGACTGACTGACTGACTGACAGTGACTAACTGACTGACGGACAGAATGACTGACAGAGTGACTGACTGACTGACTGACTGACAGAGTGACTGACAGACTGACTGACAGAGTGACAGTCTGACTGACTGACAGACTGACTGACAGTGACTAACTGACTGACGGACAGAGTGACTGACAGAGTGACTGACTGACTGACAGAGTGAATGACAGTGACTAACGGAGTGACTGACAGAGTGACTGATTGACTTACAGAGTGACTGACATTGACTGACTGACAGTGACTAACTGACTGACTGACTGACAGACAGAGTGACTGACTGACAGAGTGAATGACAGTGACTAACGGAGTGACTGACTGACTGTCTGACTGACTGACTGACAGAGTGACTGGCTGACTGACTGACAGTGACTAACTGACTGACGGACAGAGTGACTGATTGACAGAGTGAATGAAAGTGACTGACTGACTGACAGACAGACAGAGTGACTGTCTGACTGACTGACAGAGTGACTGTCTGACTGACTGACAGTGACTACCTGACTGACGGACAGAGTGACTGACTGACTGACTGACTGACTGACAGAGTGAATGAAAGTGACTGACTCACTGTCTGACTGACTGACTGACTGACAGAGTGACTGTCTGACTGGCTGACTGACGGACAGAGTGACTGACTGACTGACTGACAGAGTGAATGAAAGTGACTGACTGACTGACTGACTGACTCCGCTATAAAATGGGACCGAGTTGAACGGAGCTTTTCTGTTTGAAATCCGTGCAAGACATGAGGAAACCTCTCTTTGACTTTCTTCAGAGGGAAAATAACAGAGTCCCCGGTGCCGTTTGAGATAGAAGTGATATAGTGATACGACGACAAGCGGTTAAGAGGTCTTTTACGAGTTCTATATGGATGGATTCTGAATGTGGTAGTATGATGTTCTGAAACATGTAGTTTATCAGCTCTGTGTCAACTTCCATCCGTGTTTTAATGATGATTGCGGATTTCATTCCGGAATCTGTTCCTTATTTCAATGCACCACAAACTATCACCAGTTTCCTGCTCTTGGTTCGGTGGTGGTTTTATCAACAGAAAGACACAGAGAGCCGAGCAGGGAGGTTGTCCTGCTACAGTACAGAAGACCAGGGATCCTACAGCGGCATCAGGGCGAAAAACACAAAGGCTGCAGCAGCATCATACAATAATCAAAGTTGGAATGAAACGATATATTTTTTCAGTAAACTCATGATGCGGCACGCAAAGCGGGGATGCCAGCCAGGCGTGGCTTGCATTTGAAAAGACATTATGTATATAACCAGCCTGTCCGGCTGATAAACACACTAATCTAAGTGATGAGTAGTAGAGGACACGTCATTAAATAAAGGAACCGATTTACCGAAGTTGAGGAGGAGGTGAAATACGCGCTACGCCGGGTTGCATACCGTCGTGGCTTTTTGCGCACGGGATTTGACTTCCTATGTTGAACGATAAACTTCCTTGATTCAACGGACATTTTAATTGCATTAACAGATCCCTTCAGTTGAGCGCCATGTCGGAGGTTGGGGGCTTTCTAGGGACACTCGACTTGGATTTACAGAGTTTCCCCGCACTAGGAAGTATGCCCTTGGCAGAGGCGCCAGCGGGGTTACTGGATGAGAGGCTGGGACAGATCGAGGGGAGGTTACAGCGAGGCTCGCTGACGGAATTTGAGCACCTTAAAGGGATTCTGCGGCGGAGGCAGCTGTACTGTCGAACCGGATTCCAGCTGGAGATATTCCCCAACGGGACCGTGTACGGGACAAGACAGGACCACAGCAGATTCGGTAAGCTTCCACCAGTTGCATGTGAACGTGGTGTGGTTTTGTGCGCAAAGACTAAGAGCAACATCTTTTGCAACAACTTTTAAATTTGACACCTGGTTATTTATTTGCCGGGTTTCCTTTCACAAGGAGTTGAGATGCCTTTGATGATAGAGCAGCAGCTTTTTCTGTCTTTCCGGTAACAGAAGATGTGTCATATTGAACCGTAACAGAAGATGTGTTATATTTAACCGGTAACAGAAGATGTGTTATATTTAACCAGTAACAGAAGATGTGTTATATTTAACCGGTAACAGAAGATGTGTT